>NC_140172.1:127847455-127897455 GCF_963971535.1 Notolepis coatsorum | reverse complement strand
GACGGGAGAGCACCTTTTGGCTTGCAGTGGAGGCGTGGGTGGGCTAAGGATTGCAGGTGGGAGAAAGTGAGGGAGAGAGGCAGTGCAGGCTTAGAAGGGCTGCTTAATTCAAAAAGCTAAGTGAATCTTATCGAGATCAATCGCATCACATGGCTCAACCATAAAAAAAGTAGTTTTAAAGATGCAGTTTTTGCGTTTCAGAGGGAATTTGCTGAGTTACAGAAGAGGCTTGTTTGAGCCTATGTCGTCTCTGGAGCTCTTGCTAGCAAGGCAGGTATGACATACAGTATCTTGGCTAAACTATGCATGGAAATGAACACCCGTACTCCATGATTGATATGATATGAGTTTTTGACGGTACGATAACCTTTTTTTTTATCCACTTTTTCTCCTCCTGTTTTTCTGTATTTTCCTCCCATCCAAATTTTAGTCAACATGCCAATTCCCCCCTCCCCTTCCTGGTTGTTGCGCGCATGTTCCCCCCACTGGTTGGTCTAGGGAGCCCTGAAGTCCTCCGATACATAGGAGACAGCCAGCAGCCTCTTTTCACCTGACAGCGCAGACTCTCATTTGTGAAGTGTAACGCGTGGGAGGTCACACTACCTTCACCATTTCCCTCCCTCGCTGTGCAGGCGCCCTGACCGACCTGGAGTCGCTGTTT
This sequence comes from Notolepis coatsorum, assembly GCF_963971535.1. Taxonomy (NCBI): domain Eukaryota; kingdom Metazoa; phylum Chordata; class Actinopteri; order Aulopiformes; family Paralepididae; genus Notolepis; species Notolepis coatsorum. Next base: position 127,896,794 of record NC_140172.1, on the reverse strand, counting down.
ACAAGGACCGGATTACCACCCACCGGCTTCCCTCCCGCTGACACCGGCAATTGTGTCAGTATGACGGCCGGCCAAGCCGGAGGCACCGCTGACAGCCGGATTCGATACCAGTGTCTCTGCGGTGGTAGACAGACGCTTAGTCCGCTGTACTACCCGGCCGCCCTACAGTACGATAACCTTCAACTAAAACTTTACGGTTATCATGGTTATTAGACATAATTCTTCTAAACAAAATGATCCATTATAATATATATAATGCAATTAACTTATATACTGTAACTGTAACTGAGGGGTACAATTCCCTGACTGTATTACTAGATATGATACTTACTACCACTACCTTTGTACTTTATATTCGGCCACCCAGTACTCGGCATAAATATATTATGATAAACACTCTCACGTAGATGAAACGGATCCAACACAAATGTACGAAGTCGAAGTATGTATTTATTCCTACACAGCAATGGTGTGTAGAGCAAGCACTTAATCACTTAATTACATTTATGAATTGAAATAGTATGCACTTTTATGGCAAAGAGTATTCGTCGGTATATCAATAGAGAATGTCCAATCTCTGATGGCGCAGGTGGTAAATATGCGACCTGGAATAGTTAAGGAATAACAGCAATGATACTTTAATGATTATAAGACTGGATACACTAGGGGGGTTAATCCGGTTGCTTGTAAGACAACAGGAGTAGGAGGGGGGGGGGGGGGTAGAGTCTGGCTGCCTCGTCCGGCTAAGGGTATCCTGGGTGAACCCACAGTAGTGCAGTTCAATGCGCCAGCGATCCTTGGACCACAGATGAAAGCAGCTGGACTCTCTGTGGGCCGGCTCTCTCCGGTCCACGGAGGAGAGACGTGAAGCGACCTCGTCTTGCAGAGCGCCTCCTCACCTTGCGTCCTCTCCAGGGGGGGGGGTTCCAACACACGGCAGTGTCGGGGGTCTTTATCCATGGAATAATCACTGTACACAAAGCATAATCCGTGCCTGGGAAGGCGGGCTGTCGTCGGTAGAATAATCCGGTATACAGGTCCACTCGCTCGTCGGCTCTGGGGCTCCTCGGGTGCAGCCTCACATGGGGTCGGCCACCCTGGATAAGCAGCCAGTTCTCTGCCCGAAACGATGGGGTACTGACTACGATAGTATTCTCACCGCACGAAGCACTATATATTAACAGACTATTATTAGCTTAATAGACTACGTCCAACTCGACGATATAGTGCCAAATATGACTATTCAAATATTAATATACACGATGTCTCAATACCGATGGTAGGCGAACTTGGCCTTACTCCCACACGTGGCGTCGCGGGGAGGCTTTACGTCTGTGACTCTATTGGAGGGTAAGAAACTGGACTGAAAAGAAAGTCCTACTTTAGTAGCGCAGTATATATACGCACTATGAACAAATAGTCCCATTAGTGGTGCGGTAGTCAGATTCCTACGCGGAACTAGGACTTGTTCGTACATGTGGAGCGGTACGTTTGAACTGGGTCTGAGGGGTATGGCAGCCTGGTACCAAGGTCTCGACCAATAGTAGAATGGAGACTATTATGGGATGTTCAGTAGGCTAGAATGGATATTCAATGCATATTGTACAAGGAATATACAAGGGATATCAGGGAATATTAGAGAATATACAAATACAATTAAATATATATATATAATAAATATATATATTCGGTTTAATCTGGCCCTTCACAACAGCCACCCCCTGATTGGTCCCAGACCTAATCAGTTAAACAGAGACAGATTAATCGCGTTGTCTATTTACACATAAGGGTTTGCTGTAGGGGTCAGTCAACTTCACAAAGTCATAGGGTTATAGGGTCATGGTCATCATCGATTGTGTCTGGGAGTCGGGGCAGTTCTATGAGCCTCGCCACGGGACGGGTGTAAGTGCGACCCTGGACGAGCACTTCAGCTGCTCGGACCTTGCCGTCGGCACCGGTGATCACTTTGCTTACGCGGCCGGCCGGCCACATAGCTCTGGGCAGTGATTGATCAATAATCATGACGACTGTTCCTTCTGTCAAATTGTCTCTCTGGGCTCGCTGCAGTAGAAGCAATTCTGCTTCCTCGTAGTTAGCTGCTGACATATCAGCGGGGGACTTGCACTCCGGGTGGTACCGCAGGAATGTTCTTTGTTGTGCACTCTCTATGGACGTGCAATCGTCTATGTTGGGGTCGGTGGAGGCTACGGTGCTCAATCCACAGAACACAGGCTTCTTATTTTCCACCTCCTCTGGACTTGCTTCCCTCGGGATAGGCATGGGCCACTGTCCTTCCGGGAGTCTTAGGAATGCGGGGCCGTCACTGTAGACATTGCGACGGGTGAGGTCATCCAGGGGCATCCCCCGGGTGATGACGTCAGCTGGGTTCTGTTTTGTATCAACGTAGCGCCACTCTGTTTCTCCGGTTAACTCTTCGGTTAAGTCTTGAATCTCGGTGACTCTGACTCCCACGAAGACTTTGTACTTGCATGAGTCCGATTTGATCCAGGCGAGTACCGTCGTGGAATCTGACCACAGGATTGTTCTAGACACCGGTATGGTGAGCTCACGTTGGATGAGCGTGGCTAGGTGCGCTCCGGCTAGGGCTGCGCAGAGCTCTAGACGTGGGATAGGTTGTTGCTTGCGTGGGGCTATTCTTGAGCGGGCGAGGACAAATGCTGTGTAGATCTCTCCCCCCTTCTCTTGGGCCCGCAAGTAGGCTACTGATCCGTATGCGACCTCTGAGGCGTCACTGAAGACGTGTAAGTCCATTTTACATGTCTCTGGCCTCACCGTGGGTGGGAAGTAGCTTCGGCGCATATTAACGCCTGGGAGTGAGTGGAGCTCCATCTCCCACTCTCTCCAGGTGGATGCAAGGTGTGCGGGAATGGGGTCGTCCCAGCCCTGGTCCTTGTCCCACAATGCTCGTACAATCATTTTTGCCCTGGTGGTGTACGGTAGAATACATCCTAGCGGGTCATATTGTCGGGCGAGTGTTGTGTACACACTCCGTCTGGTGGTCGGCGCCGCCGCCGGCCTTCCCTGCTCCGTAGTCAGGGGCTTGTGTCTGTAGTGAAGCGAATCTGTTTTGAATCGCCACACCAATCCCAGGGTCATCTCCTGGGCTTCTCCCGGGATTGTAGCCATCCAGGTCTCGCTGCTGGCTGCCTTGTCCTCGGAGGAGAGGCTGCGCAGTACTTGCGGATCGCTGCTGGCCCACTGCCTGAGATCAAAGCCGCCTTTGATCAATGAGGCGCAGAGTTTAATCAGGAGAGCCTCGGCTTCTTCCTGGGTTGAAAGGCTTTGTAGACAGTTGTCTACGTAGAAGCTGTTCTTTACGCTGTGTCGGACCTCTTCGTCCGCTGCTGGGTCCTCTGCTACATGTTTCTGTAGTGCAAATGTAGCACAGCAGGGGCTGCACGTCGTTCCGAAGGGGAGGACTTCCCATTGGTAGATGGCTGGGTGCTCATCTCCTGGCTTCTCTCTCCATAGGAACCGTAACAGGGGCTTGTCCGCCTCTACTAATCTCACCTGCAGGAACATTCCTTTAATGTCCCCGCTGATGGCCACCTTTTCCTGGCGGAAGCGGAGTAGAACGCCGAGTAGGGAGGGGCCGAGTGTGGGACCGGGCAGTAACTCTTTATTCAGATTTTGGGATCCGATCTGGTAGCTGCAGTTAAATACTATGCGGTCTTTACCGTTGTGATGGACCTTGTGGTGAGGCACGTACCACGATTCAGTGGTCTGGTCAGCCTCTTTAATGTCCATCTTTGTGACGTGTCCCGCTGTGATGAGCTTCTCAATCTCAGCGCGGTATACACTCTCTTGGGCGGGGTTCTTGGCTAAGCGCCGCTCCGTGTTCAGCAGGTACCGTTCTGTGGCGTCTGTCTTGGCGTGGAAAGTAGGCATTCCTTCTCGCCGCAGGAGTGGCGTGGCGTATCTCAACACGCCGTTGACCGGGACTCTCTTGGTCCCTGTCTCGAGGAGGTGAATGGCGTAAATGTCATCTTTAGAGCGAATGTCTTTCTTTCCGTTCTTAAAGGGCATTTGTTCCAAGGTCCATAGCCGCTCTACGTGTTGCAGGAGTGCGGTTTCTCCCTCTGTGACTCGGGAGTGGAGACATCTAGTGGCTGTACTTCGGTTGAGAGATTTGGCGAGCGGGCCTTGGAGAGTCCATCCCAAACGGGTCTCGACTGCTGCAGGACAGCCTCGGGGTCCGGTATGAACCCGGTCTATCGGGACAATGAGGTCTGCATGGTCGGAGCCTATCAACAGGGTCGGCATAGCATTGTCTATGAGCGGGATCGGTAACTTGCGCAGATGTGCATATTTCTCCATCAGCTTGGCGACGGGGTATGTGTACCGCGACAGTCCTATTTCTTGGCTGGTGAAAGCGTCTGTAATCTGGTACCGTCGCTCAGGCTGGCCGCTTGCTGCGATAGAGAATGAGACATTCTCGCCCTTTATCGTCTTCAAATCTCGTCTTATTGTCCGAATTGTCATTTGGGTTTCGCTTCCCCGCAGCCCTAGCTGGGCCGCAGCGGAGGCGAGCAGCAGGGTCTTCTCTGACCCGTCATCGAGGACGGCGTAAGTGTCCAGGACTTTATTCTGGTAGCTTAGTGTCACACGCACTACTTTTAGGAGTACTCGGGCTCCACTGCTGCTGGCGGGATCGATGTACATGACGCTCGCTTTGCGGCTGGATGGTGCGGGTGAAGGGCGCCGTCTGTTACTGTCGTGAAGTATGTCCAGATGGGCTCCATCGCACTTGGTGCACCTTTTCTTTAAGCGGCATTCGGCTGCCATGTGTGAGCGCGCACAGCGAAAACAGCGCTTGTTGGACTTTATCCATTGACTTGCTTCCTCCGCGTTCAGCTTGGGGAAGGAGTCACATTGCGCTAGCCAGTGTTCTTTCTCACAGTAGGGGCACACTATCTTCCACTTCTCCGTTCTGGAGGGGGTACTGTGGCTCCTGCTGCTCGGTACTGACTCCGATTGGTGCATCACAGTCACCGATCTTCTTCCATCATTTAGTCGTCTGGTTCCTTCTCTGGAGCCAGGGGTGCTCCGTCCGAATGTATCTAGCCGTAGGCTGCTGACTTCTCTCGCCAGGAAGTCTGCTAGATCGAGGAGGTTCGGTTCGGGGCCATTCGGGTCTCGGTGGTCCCTCTGTCGCCTAAAACGCTCTTGTCGAGCGGGCGGCAGCTTCTCCAAGATCCTTTCCACATTTGAGTTGGCGTAAAGTTCATGCCTCCCCTTCTCTCTCTGCGCTCCCAACATCCCTACCAGGGACTGCACTCTGATGGACAGGTCGTCCAGTGCTCGATTGTCTATTGCTGGCGGTAAGCGGTCGATGTGTCGGATCTCCTGGATCACGTAATCCCATATGCGCCCATACCTCTGGTCCAATGCTACCAGCGCTGCTGTGTATGGGGTGGTGGAAGTCGCGTAGGCGAGCGCTATATTATGTGCGCGGGGCACCTTTAAGTGCTTCAGTAGGATGGCGTATTTATGGCGTTCATCCAATACATCCACCAACATGGTCTCCAGACACATGCGGAGTTCCGTATACTGGGCCCGGTTCTCTTGGGTGAAGTCGGGTACCATAGGCGGGCCAATGTATGACGCTGACTGTGGATACATCGGCGAGCGTTGGGGGAGAGGCCTCCTAGGCGAGTCTCCTCCCGCTCCTTGGTATGGGCTGGTACCGGCAGTGTACCATGGCCCGCTTGTCCAGGTGCTGTTCCTCGGTGCGGGTCGTGCGTCGTGCTCACCCGTGTATAGAGTCGGGGGTCTGTAGCGCAGCTCCGCGGGAGTATAGCCTGGGCTGTACCGGACCTCCTGGTCCGGTAGAGTACTGTGCTGTCGTCGGGCGTGGTTCTCCTCCTCTTCCTCTTCGTCTTCAGTTAGGTCATCCAGTGCTTGTAGTCTCTGGTTTAGCCTCTCCACAGGATATGCTGCTCCTTCCCGGTTGCTAGGTCTCGCTTGGACCGGTGGGGGGAGGTGGTCTGTGGGGGGTATAGACCTCGTCTGTTGGTCAAGTTCAGGGTTGTTTACTCGGCTAGGGGATGCCGCCCTGGAGGTGTGTCTAGACGAGTTCCTGGAGCCTCTGGCGGAGGGAGAGGGTGTTGTCCGTCTGATCAGCTGTTCTATTAGTTGCGCTTGCTGTCTGTCGCGCTCTGCGTCCCGTAGAGCACCAGCAGCTGCTCGCTGGCTGTCTGCTCGGTCTCGGGCCACATTCTCTTCTCTCTGAATGCGTCTTAGTTCTAGACGTATATGCTCTTCTTCGCTCCGCTGCTGGATCTGCAGTCGGTCGCGTTCAGCAGCGGCGTTCAGGCTGATGAGGAAGGCCTGCTGTAGGGTCCTCTCTGCCTCGCTGGGAGAAGGCGGTTGTATAGGGGAGCCTTCCCTCGGGGTACTCCTTGCGGAGCCTTGGAGCTCTATCTCCACGGTGCTCTCCCCGTCTTCTTCCGTGCCGAGTTCTCTCTCGGTAGCGTTGTATTCCTCCCGGGACTCATCGGGGACTACTTCTTCAGTACTGGCGGGGTGTGAAGTCATGTCTGGTTCCCACTGGTCCCCACCGTGAACTTGGTCAGTTACATTAGAGCCCGTAGGGGCCTCTATGGTCGGGGTAGTCTGGGCGTTGGGGTTAGACATACTTTTACTTTCTAGTTTTACCGCGTTTACTGTTAGTAGAAGACTAGGTTGTTGACTGACAGCGTAAGCCTCTAAGTACTGAGGGAGCCGTCGTTCGCGCTGCGGGCGTTGGTTAGGAGGATCGTTTCGTGGAGTGTTCATCATAGGCCATTTCAATATTAATAACACTATATTAATATTACACTAATTACCCTCCGGCTCGAAGGACCAATTGTAACTGAGGGGTACAATTCCCTGACTGTATTACTAGATATTTTTTGTATTTTATTTTTTTATTCTTTTTTAAAACAAACATATAAACAAACATGACAACACACGATAAGATATACAAGCATTAATTGTCAGGGCACATCCAATGAGATCACATTTTGGTTAGTTGTTTTATATAAGATATACCCATAATACCTGTTATCTAAAAAAAAAAACCTACATACATATGCTCAGCTCGAACCCCCCCCTCCCGGACCCCACCTTGAGAAGTACCTCCACTATCCCTCGCACCTAACCAGACACTACCATTATAAGCTAGCTTTTATTCTCTCCACCACTTCTAACCACATTGACATTTTGGATTCATTGAGACCCAGAATTCTTGCTGTAGATATTTCATGGTAAATTACATCGAGATATGTAAGAAACCAAACTTTACGGCACATTTTTTCCGGTTGAAACCAGCGTGATGCGATCAGCTTTTTGGCTACTGTGATACCCGATAAAACCAATCTCTTTAGCTGTGGATTCACTGCAAACTCAAAAACATCATTCAACAGCAATACCGAGGGGTGTACAGGTATATTCCAAGATACGAGTTTTGATATTTGTTGGGTCACATCTTTCCAGAATGCCTTAACTGGTGAGCAGTCCCAATACATGTGCATAAATGTCCCTTCGTCCCCATTTGTACATTGGGTGCATTTGGAATCTTGTTTGAGCCCCATTCGGCACAGTCTTATAGGAGTCAAGTATGTCCTGTGAATATAGTTAAGATTGATTTGTTGATGATCCGGGTTCCTTGATGTAAGTCGGACATTTGCCCAGGCTCCTTGCCAATCAAAGTCATTTTCCAGGTCTGGTATATCCCTCCTCCAGACAGAGTCAAGTTGGAGGGTTTCATACGAGGACGTTAGTAATTGATGATAAAATTCTGAAACAAAACCTCTCGATGTCTCTCTTGAGTAGAAGAATTTGTGGTATCTGTGGTGTTCAATTGGTCTGTCTAATGGAACACTGTGAGACTTCAAACATAGCTCTAACTGTTTGTGAAAAAGCCATGTGGACTTGGTGAGATAAATTTTTTTGCGTATTTCTTTATCACTACAAAAACCCTGTTTGTTAAAAATATCCCCTAATGAGTGTATGCCTTGCTCTTCCCATATAGGGAATCTTATAGGTCGTTTTCCAATTAAGAGAGCATTGTTATTGAATAAGGGAGTATGGTTGTGCCATTCTTGTGGGTTAGGATTTTTTTTTTGTGATTCACGCCATATCCGGATCGCATGAGTAATTATGGGGCCAAATTTTCGTTCACAGTGCTTGATTGGTAGTTTAGTGTATGCTATGTCCTTCAGTCTATGTGGGGCTACTATGTTTTCTTCTATTTTCCTCCAAGATGCTAATGCTTGGGAGTCAAACCATGTTGTCAATGGACTTAATGAGTACGCCTTAAAATATAGGAAAAAATCTGGAAATGCCATGCCACCATCTGCTTTATTTCTCTGTGCGGTGGATCTTTTTATACGTGGTGGTTTGTTATTCCAAATAAATTTGTATGTGGAGGAGTGTAATCTTTTCCAGTAACCCTCTGGAGGGGGTAACGGTAGCATTGAACAGAAGAAGTTGATTTTAGGTAGTACATCCATCTTAACTATTGATATCCGTGCTTGTACTGTGTTCTTAAGTTTTGCCCATCTATCAAGGTCGTCTTTGATTTTGTTTTGGATTTTTGTGTAGTTGTGCTTCACCGTTTGTCTTATGGTAGGGAATATTTCCACTCCCAAGCATCTGAAATGTTTTACCATCGGTATCTGTCCTGGGAGGGTTGTATCTTTTTTTGCAGGGGTGTTAAGTGGAAGGAAAGCCGACTTCGGCCAATTTATCTTAAATCCCGATAAATCACCAAAGTCCTCAATCAACTTGAGCAGATGAGGCAATGTGGTGTTGGGGTTTTTCATGAACAATATTACATCGTCCGCATATAAACAAATTTTTTGTTGTGTGCCCTTGATTACGATAGGTTCTATGGATTGGGATTGTCTTATATATTGTGCTAACGGCTCTAATGATAGATTGAACAGACCGGGACTAAGAGGACAACCCTGTCTGGCAGAGCGTGATACCGGAAATATTTCAGATATGATTGTGCCTGTTATAATCATGGCCGATGGGTCTTTGTATAATACTTTAATCATATCGATGAATCCTTTTCCTAACCCCATCCTTTCTAGCACTGCCCACAGATACGACCATTCCAGCCTGTCAAAGGCCTTCATAGCATCCAGGGACAGTATCGCCTTAGGTATGGTGTCCTCTTTGTCGGCATCAAGTACGTGCAGTATACGTCTTATGTTCTCAGTGATCAGGCGGCCTCCTATGAAGCCAGTTTGGTCCGGGTGAACTAAAGACGTCATATGCTTTTGTAATCTGATGGCTAATACCTTAGAGTACAGTTTGATATCTGTTCCGAGGAGGCTTACAGGTCTATAACTACCGCACTCGTTGGGGTCTTTGTCTTTTTTAAGGAGGACTGTTATGAGTGCAATATTGTCGGTTTTATGGAAGTTCCCCTCCTTGACTGAGTATAAGATAATATTTAGTAATAAGGGGCCAATTATGTCCCAACAAGAAAGGTACATTTCTGATGGGAAACCGTCTCTTCCTGGAGCCTTACCACTTTTCATTGCGGTAATGGCCATCTTGAGTTCCTCTAGTGTGATCGGTATTTCTAACTGTTTAGCGTCATCCTCTGAAAGTTTAGGGAGAATAATTTGATTAAGAAATGTGTCCATTTTGTTTTGATCGAAGGTCATTTCTGATTTATATAAATCGGAGTAGAATACTTTGAATGTATCGTTTATTTTTACCGGATCTGTTACAAGTACTTGTTGTGCTCTAATGGTAGTTATATCTGCAAATGTTGCATTAATTCTTAATCGCATGGCTAATAGGTGGCTGGGTTTGGAACCATGGGAGTACTGCTGTTGTCTTGTGCTGCGTATTTGTATTTCCGATTGTTGTCTGTATATGTCATTGATCTCTATTTTTAGTACGTTAACTTGATTTTCTAGTCGAGTTGAGTTGTTGTATTTCAGAGAATTAAATAACGTTGAGTAAAGCGTTTCCAGCTCATCCAGTTTTGTGTTTTGATTCTTGCGCATTTTGGAGGAAAAGCTATCCGTGAAGTCTTTGATCATTCCCTTTACCGACATCCATATTATTCTGGGGTCTTGCACCGAGTTTGCATTCTCCCGTTGGAATACTATAAGAGCTTCTTTGAGTTGTGTAATGAATTCCTTGTTGTTAAGCAGCAACGAGTTAAATCGCCATCTTGGGGCTCGGGAGGATAGTATACCAAATGTACCTTTAAGGAGTAAATAACAGTGATCTTGGGTATCATTTCCACTTCATAATTATCAAATAGTTTCTGTGATGCAAAGACATAATCTATTCTGGATAGTGTCTTATGTCTCGCAGATCGACAAGAGTACTTTCGGGTCGTGGGGTTAAGTAACCGCCATAAGTCCTTTACACCTGTAATCTTTGACCAATCCTTTAATGCCTTCGATGAATTCTTTTGTTCGCTGGAAAAGGCGAGGTAAGATTTGTCTATCCTTGGGTTCCAGATGGCATTAAAATCCGCTCCTATTATAAATGAGTAATCGGGAATGTCTAACATTGCATTGGTTAGTGTAGTGAAGAAATCTTCTTCGTACAAATTTGGGGCGTATACCGCTATCAACGCTATTTTCCTGTTCTTATGTTCAATCTTAGCTATAGTTATCCGACCTTCTACATCAGACCATACTCCCTTTAGTACAATATCGCTGCTGTCGGGACAAAACCTCATAACTCCATTTTTTGAAAAAAATTTTTATTATATAAATCAACTCCGTAGATCATCCTCCATATGTGTGTGTGGGTTTTACAAAGTTTAAACAATGGGAAAGCATTAAACCGATCATCTGTCTAAACCTCCTAACTCTATTCACCCTCAAATCTGTGTTAGTTTTTTCATCTGCTGAAAAGTTGGGTTTTTGGAGTTATGAGGTTTTGTCCCGACAGCAGCGATATTCAACTTACGTTTAACGACTATTGCTACACCCCGAGTTCTCGTACCAATAGAGGAGTGACTGATATTATGGTATATGTTGTCCGCTAATTTACCTATGTCTTTCCCTAGAATGTGTGTTTCGCTTAGCAGAGCAATGTCCACATGTTCTTTTTTCATCAGTGTGAGCACGCTTTTGCGTTTAAGTTGGTTATTTATTCCCCCGGTGTTCCATATCATTATATTCAAACTAGCCATAGTCTATACATGTTGCATTGTAATTTTTGGTAATGCTTCTAGAGTGCGAGGCAATACTAGATATACATCCCACTAGTGAGGTCCCGTTGAGAGCCGAGCTTAAAAACATACATATATACAAATAAAAATCCCCTACCCTTCCCTCCCACCGAGAGTCGTACAGGATTGTGTTCCATGAACACAACCTTTGCGTATGACTCTCTCCCTTGCACCACCGGATATCCCAGAATGATCCAATTATCCTTAACATTCCTATGTATACCATAGGATCTAACACTCTAAATTCTACCATAAGTAGAATGTCGACTGTGGCTTGGCCACTTACCCGTAAAAAATAAATAAATAAAAATTTAAATGAGATAAACTAAAAATAAAGACCAAAAATAAGCTTCAATTGTCATGCCTTAATCACTTACATTTTATATGAACTTGTAATTTATAGTAATTTATAGTAACCCATGAATAATATGAAGGTATTGAACTGAAGAGAGAGCCTCAATAAATCAGAGAGAGCGGATGAAAAAGAAAGAAAAAAAAAAAAAAAAAGTATTATCTGTATTACTAGATATGATACTTACTACCACTACCTTTGTACTTAATATTCGGCCACCCAGTACACGGCATAAATATATTATGATGAACACTGTCACGTAGATGAAACGGATCCAACACAAATGTACGAATTAGAAATAGGTCTTTATTTCTACACAGCGATGGTGTGTAGAGCAAGCACTTAATCAAATCAATCACATTTATGAATGGAAATTAGTATGCACTTTTATGGCAAGAGTATTCGTCGGTATATCAATAGAGAATGTCCAATCTCTGAAGGCGCAGGTGGTACATATACGACCTGGAATAGTTTAAGGAATAACAGCAATGATACTTTAATGATTATATACTGGATACACTAGGGGGGGTTAATCCGGTCGCTTGTAAGCCGACAGGAGTAGGAGGGGGGGGGGTAGAATCCGGCTGCCTCATCCGGCCAAGGGTATCCCAGGTGAACCCACTGTAGTGCCGTTCAATGCGCCGGCGATCCTTGGACCACAGATGAAAGCAGGTGGACTCTTTGTGGGCCGGCGTCTTCCGGTCCACGGAGGAGAGACGTGAAGCGACCTCGTCTTGCAGAGCGTCTCCTCACCTTGCGTCCTCTCCAGGGGGGGGGGGTTCCAACACACGGGGGTCTTTATCCATGGAATAATCAAAGTATACAAAGCATAATCCGTGCCGGGGAAGGCGGGCTGTCGTCGGTAGAATAATCCGGTATACAGGTCCACTCGCTCGTCGGCTCTGGGGCTCCTCGGGTGCAGCTTCACGTGGGGTCAATCATCCTGGTTAAGCAGCCAGTTCTCTGCCCGAAACGATGGGGTACTGACTACGGTAGTATTCTCACCGCACGAAGCACTATATATTAACAGACTATTATTAGCTTAATAGACTACGTCCAACTCGACGATATAGTGCCAAATATGACTATTCAAATATTAATATACACGATGTCTCAATACCGATGGTAGGCGAACTTGGCCTTACTCCCACACGTGGCGTCGCGGGGAGGCTTTACGTCTGTGACTCTATTGGAGGGTAAGAAACTGGACTGAAAAGAAAGTCCTACTTTAGTAGCGCAGTATATATACGCACTATGAACAAATAGTCCCATTAGTGGTGCGGTAGTCAGATTCCTACGCGGAACTAGGACTTGTTCGTACATGTGGAGCGGTACGTTTGAACTGGGTCTGAGGGGTATGGCAGCCTGGCACCAAGGTCTCGACCAATAGTAGAATGGAGACTATTATGGGATGTTCAGTAGGCTAGAATGGATATTCAATGCATATTGTACAAGGAATATACAAGGGATATCAGGGAATATTAGAGAATATACAAATACAATTAAATATATATATATAATAAATATATATATTCGGTTTAATCTGGCCCTTCACAACATTACTGATATTACTGATCCATTCATTATTTAATTTCTTTTGTTTGTACATATTTAAATAGCATAATTAAATTACTTTTCTTTACAAACTTCAAATACTTGTGTGGTCTCCCTTGTTTTGTCTGTACCTTGAGTTTGGTTCATGACAATATCGGTATATCGGACATTGGTAAAAAAGCCAATATTGAACATCCCTAGTTTTAAGGTCTGAACACACAGCCGTTATAACTGCTGTCGTTAATGTACTATAGTATAATACAAGGCAATGTTGACTACTAGTGGAGCACTGTCTCCTCTCTGCATGGACAAACACAGCTAATATCGTTTGAGGGAAAGTCATGCAGACGAATGAAATGTATCTCTTTTGATGATCAGTAGAATCAATCTGATATGGATCGGTGTTGTGGAGGACCCAATAGCAGACAGGACGAGACGGAGTGTGAATAAAAAATCGAGATTTACTTAAAACATAACTAAATGCAACAAACAAAGTACTTCCAAAAACACAAACTAAAACCTCAGCAAAATGCTGGAAGAAGACTTCCGGTTTGAGATGTTCGGGTAAGCGGCCATAGAAAAGAGCTCCCGGTCAAATAATATCGAAAAAAGGAAGTACAATTATCTAAAACAAAATAAAAAGTGACAATTCAAGGATATAAGAGAAAAGGAAGGATGAACACGAGAAAAAGCGAAAGAAAAGCGACCCCAGAAGAAGTACAAACACCGGAGGAAAGTTATCGACACGAGGAGGTGACGCAGGAGGTAATTCAAGCTAGCATGACGCAGGGCGACAGCGCAGAGGTGCCCACTTGGGTAGTCGAGCTACAAGCTAGCATACAGACTAGCATCCAAGTCTGTAGTGGCCAGCGTCCTCTTCTATGCTGTGGCATGCTGGGGAGGCTACATCAACTCAAGGGACACCAACAAGCTCAACAAGCTAGTGAGGCAGGCTAGCTCCGTGGTGGGAGTCAAGCTACCTAGACTAGAGGTGATGGCAGAAAGAGGGATTAGAAGGAAGATGGCTGCCATCCTGGAGAACCCCTCCCACCCTCTCTACGACGCGCTAGTCAAGATGAGAAGCACGTTCAGCCACAGACTCATACCCCCCCGACACTCAACTAACCGCCTCGGACAGTCCTTCATACCAGCAGCCATCAGGCTCCACAACAGTGGGCAAGGACTGCTGCCAGACATCGACCTAGAATTAATAGGAACCCAAGGAGGACAATAACACTACCTTATGCATACTGCACCTTACGTGGATACTGTGATACTGTGAATAATGTATATTTCAGTTAGTTAGATAGTAAATTATAACGCTACCTTATGCCGTTATGCATACTGCAACTTATGTGACACTGTGAATACTGTGAATATATATTTCAGTTAGTTAGATAGTAAATTATATTGACCTATTTGTTTACACTGCTTGTGTTGTTTTTACTACCTGTACCCCCCCCCCCCTTCCCCCATGCTGCTATGACACCTGAATATGTCTAGCGATAATTCAATGTGTCTAACCTAATTCCTTTTACTCTACTGTGCCCACTGACCCCTCTTGATCCTCCATATTCTAACATTGACAGTGAATAGTGGAGCATGCACTGGAGTGCCGCCGGGGGGAGCTGGTGTGACGTGGGGCAGGACAGACATCAGGTGAAGAAGGATGGGCTGAAGGCGGAGCTCAGACAGCGGAGCACCCTCTTCGTCGTTTTCCAAGAGAAGGAAGAAGTGAAGCAGGAGCTCCGGACATTCAGCACGCGGGATATAAACCCAGTTACGAGGCGGGTTATTAATAGAATACGCGATAGCTTAGCTTTCAGTTAATGCTAAAGAGACTTTGTGAACGAAGAAGCAGACGAGCTACTGCCGAAGAGTGCGGTAGATATTGCACACGTTGCGTTTTAGCTAAAGTATAGGCGTCATGACAGGGGGTCGCCGCAGCCCACAGCTTAGCTCAGTTAGGCCTAGGGCACAGTTTAGTCCACGTGTCGCTTCACCTCTCCAGCCGAGCAGTGGACTACTCAACGGACGTTGCGGCACGGCACGCACCTCCAGCAGTCACCTGCCCCACGTCTACCCAGCCCTGCCGCCTGCTATCACGGGACCTCTCGACCGCCATCTCACCACACGGACGTTCGGTGGTGGGAGCAAGCCCGCTCTTGGTTAAGTACACTCAAGCCAGTTACTGTGAGCGCTCCGAGTGCTGGAACTTTATCAGTAGACATTCTCTTTGTGCGGCGCGGGCCCTGTAAGGGCGAAGAGAAGCAGTACTTTGAACCGACACTGGTAGCAGTGCTTAGCGGCGCCCCGACATTTATTATTTTGGGGAGCCGGCTATAGATAGGACTTTTGTTTTCAACGTGGGCCCACTGTCTTTTGGTTAAATGTGTGATAATGTGTGTTCCTTTATAAAATCCCATTCAGTAGACCCATACCCCTCTCCCTCTTTCTCCCCTCTCTCCCCACCTACGGGTGCAAGAACAGGTATTTCAACCCTTAAAGGGACGGGTGTCATTACTGTATCTTGACTAGCGTGGGAAGAGCTTTGGTTCCCTACCGTAGAGTGAGAGCACTAGGTGCCTAGCATTTCAACCCTTAAAGGGACGGGTTCCATTACTGTGTATTGACCGGTGTGGGAAGAGCTGTATTCATTGGGTTGCGTAAGCGGGAAGAGCTTTAGTCCTTGTGCCTTGTGTAAGCGGGAAGAGCTTTGCTCATTGTGCCTTGTGTAAAGAACCATATAATTTCTTCAGTAAAGAACACTGAATGGGAGCACTGTGTGTGTGTCTGTTACTGTGTCTGTTGTATTAACCCCTTTCTGCCGGGGTAATGCATTTTATTGTTTAACCCTTTCCCCACCCCCTGCCTACGCATCATTGGGACAGGTCTCTGCTCATCAGCAAGGAAAGGTACTGCTTTGGGGAGGAAGTATATCATCTATCACTACTGCCACCGGGTGTGGGAGGGTGCAGGAAGTATTAGGAGGAGAGTGTGGGTGTGTGGGGAATTACTGCGAGTCGCCCTGGAGGGCAAGAAGGACCAGCGCACCACCCCTAGGTTAGTAAATCCTAGGCCCCATCCACTCCCTCTGCTAAAGCTCCACTCTAATACTCCTGCACTACAGTCTGGGATTCAGCCGGACTCAGATCTGCTGCGTTCCCACTACCTGGTGACAGCGTACATCTACTCTCATAAAGCAGGGATAATCCACCCTGCTACATTATCTTATCTTATCTTAAGCTAACACGCAGAACATCCAGAACAACATCGACAGACTCAGGGAAGAATTAAAGAAGGGTCAGGACGAGCTCAGAGAAGAAATAAATAAGAGACTCAAGACAATTGACTGAAAACTACAGGAACAAGAGAAAGACATAAGGATGTTAGAAGACAGGACAGCTGAAACGGAGGAATGGAATACAGAAATACAAGGAATTCTAATGGCGACACTCGAACAACAAAACATGTTGAGAGGAAAGCTAACGGACTTGGAGCGGAGGTCAAGGAGAAATAATATACGAATATGGGGACTGAGAGAAGGGATAGAAGGAGACTCGATGACCAAATATGTAGACAACCTAATTCGAGGAGAATTGTAAATGTCAGACCTCGACGAGATAGGGATTCAAAGGGCACACAGGGCCCTAGCGCCGAAGCCACAGATAAACAGACCACCGAGAGCAGTTATAGTTAATTTCTTGAAATTCGAAGTCAAAGAAAACATTCTCAGAGCAGCCTGGCAGACGAAGATGGAGGTGGAGGGGCAGAAGATAACCTTCGACCACGACTATTCAACAGAGGTGGCTGTAAAACGTCGGAGCTATGTTCAGATAAAAAATACTTTGAAAGATAAAGGAATCAGATTTCAATCACCAATGACCACGCTGAAGGTCCATTGGAAAGAGGGCATCAAGGTGTACAACGACGTGCGGGAAGCGACGAGGGACATGAACCGGAGAGGATGGAAGGTGCCGTGAGGAGAAGAAGAGAGACCGACGCTGATGCAGAGGTTGGAGAAGGCAAGGAGATGGACCAGGGACGAGGAAGAGGAGAGGAGGACGGGAAGGTGAAGGAGATCTGAACCAATTCAAAGCGGATCAACTGAGAAGAAAGACGAAAAGACATGGGAAGGGGAGCAGAGAGGAGACGAGAGGGGACACGGTGATCCAAGGAAGGATAAGTACAATACACATTAGACTGGTATACATGTGACACACACAATACAAGTAAATGTAAACATGAAAAGGACTTATGCAATGAGAAGATGGTAAAGTACATACAAGATAATTATACCAAAAGTTATAAAAAAGGACATGGAGATTCAAGAGATATATTGAGACGGACATGAAAGAACCACAGAATTACACGTGACACATAACACAAATAGACGGGAACATGAAAGCGACTAATGCAGAGCTTATGACCGGGAGCTCGGAGGTCGCACACACAGAACGAGTTGGACATGTATAGTGTGCATCTTTTAGCCACTAGGGGGGGCCCTCTCACTAGGAGAGCCACTACTCCCCACCCGCCAGCGGGGGAAAGAGGGATACGACTGAGACCCTCAACTACCATGGAAGTTCCAAGTGTTAATGTTGATGTTAATGTTTATTATTATGGTTATATGTAAATCAGACAGGGATAGCAGAGGCTACAACCACAAATATTATTTTATGTGACATGGGTAGAACGGGAGAACATTTGGAAAAGAAATATGACACAAGTTAAGGGTATCAAAATGATGTTGTTGAATGTTAATGGTATGAATAGTCCAATCAAAAGGAGTAAGGTGATGACGAAACTTAAGAAAGAAGAGGCGCAGGTTATCTTCTTACAAGAAACACATCTAATATCACAAGAACATGAAAAGCTGAAGAGATTCGGGTATGAGAATCTGCTTTATAGTTCTTTTAAACAGAACCTTAGAAGAGGAGTAGCTATACTAATTAAGAACACAGTGAAGTTTGAAATGATCAGGGAAATAAGGGATAAAGAGGGGAGGAATGGAGAGGTAGACTCAAAAATGTTATGAGATGCACTAAAGGTAGTAATACGTGGAAAATGTATAGCAAAGACGGCATTACTCAAGAAGGCCAGAATAGAGACATACCAGAACTTGATAAAGAAACTGAAAGAATTAGAGAAATAACACCAAAGCTCAAAGAACCAAAAGACACTTAGAGAGGTAAAGGAAGTTAGAGTAAAGATAAACAAAGAACTGCTGACAGAAATAGAGAAGAAAGCTAGATACATGAAACAGACATACTATGAAGGAGGACCGAGAGCGACCAGACTTTTAGCTAGACGAATCAGGACACAACAAAAACTGAACACAATACACACAATAAGGGACACGAACACAAACAAAATACTAAGAGAACCAGCTGAAATAGAGAAGACATTTGAAGAATACTATAAGAAACTATACACACAACCGATAGCGGCAGGAGAAGAGGAGATAGAGATTTTTTTTTATTTGATCTACCATCGATAGGGAAGGAACAGAACAAAATATTAAATGCAGAGATTACAGAACAGGAAGTGGGGAATGCGATCAGTAAAGCAAAGAGCAGTAAGTCACCGGGTAGCGACAGGTTCCCCTCTGAATTCTACAAAACATTTAGACAGGAACTGAGCCCCATATTAGAAGCAGCATTCAGACACACGATGAAAGAAGGCACAATGCCACCTTCATGGAAAGAAGCCATAGTTACTACAATTCCAAAAGAAGAGAAAGATAGAGGACTATGTAGCAGTTTCAGACCAGTGTCCATACTTAATGTAGATTACAAGATGTATACATCAATAATATCCAAAAGATTTGAGACATTTATGACAGATATTATAGACGAAGACAAGACCGGATTAATTAAAGGAAGACTAGCCTATGCAGAAAAAGCATTCGACAGTGTAAGCTGGATATTGCTATATAAAGTATTGGAGAAATTTGGATTAGACAAAAACGCTATGAAAACAATTAGGGCATTATATCAAGAACCGACGGCAAGGATTAAGGTAAATTGTAGTCTGACGGACCGGATTAAACTAGAGAGAGCTACCAGACAGGGTTGTTGTCTTTCGCCGACGCTCTTCGATGTATTCATCGAACCACTGGCTCAGCTAATTAGACAGACTAAAGACATCAAAGGGGTGGAGATAAGGGGAACAGAACATAAATTGGGACTGTTCGCAGACAACGTGATAGTATATATGACACAACCAGACACAAGCTTTCCGACACTGATGGATTTACTGACAGAATATGGATATTACTCAGGGTATAGACTCAACGTGATGAAGACACAGACTTTAGCACTGAACTACACTCCAACGATAGAGATCAAAGAAAAATACAAAATTAAATGGGACATGGACAGGATCAAGTACTTAGGGGTGAACATTACAAGAGGGGTGGAGGGGTTATACGAGGCAAACTATACACAGATTAATCAGAAAATCAAGAGAGACCTAGAAAGATGGACAGTAATGCCCCTAGATTTCATCCTTTCATCCTTAAATCATTAAGATGAACATATTACCGAGGTTACTATACCTATTTCAGTCTTTACCTATATTAATACCACAAAAACAATTCAGGGAATGGGATAGACAGATATCAAGATTCATTTGGGAGGGGGGGGGGAGACCAAGGATCAGATATGTGACTCTACAACTACCAAAGGAGAAAGGAGGAATGGCAGTACCCAGTTTAGAAGGCTATTACTATGCAGCACAGCTTAGGACAGTAGCATGCTGGTGCAATGTGAATTATGAAGCCAAATGGAAAGATATAGAAACCAAAAGAGAGGGATTCAAAGTGCAGGCACTAATAGGAGATAGGGAGCTGTTCAAAGGACAGGAACAACTACTCGACCCAATTACCAAATTCACTATAAACATATGGAACACAATAATAAAGAAATACAAGCTAGAAAAAGAATCCAAGATACTGATATGGATAACACGCGACAACTAATTCAAACCAGGGATAGACGACCATGGGTTCAAAAAATGGGAACGGGGGGGGGGGGGGGGGGGGGGGGGGATAACAGCAATATGTACAATGATAGGAGATGCAGACTCTACAAACATTTTAAGAAAGATTCAGACTAGAGAATAGAGACCACTTTAGATATTTACAGATTAGAGATTACTATAACAAAGAAATAAAACAAGACAGAGACAAAGAACAGAATGGGGTAATTAAGATAATGGTAAAATCATATGAAGGAAGGAAGAGGAGGGTTATATCAGCACTATATCAGGCAATAATGGACAGTAAGGGAATTACAACCCTGTATATACAAAAGAAAAGTGGGAGAAAGAGTTAGAAATAGAGATAACAGAGGAGGAATGGTATAACACATGTAAGATACAACAATCAACCACAGGATCAAGGATATGGAGGGAGTTTGGGTGGAAAAACATAATTAGATTCTTTATAACACCAGAAATACAGGGCAATTACACACCAGCACAGAAACCATGTTGGAGAAAATGTGGACAAGAAGTAGCGAACCACACACACACATATTCTGGGGATGTCAGAAAATAAGAAACTATTGGGAAGAGATGGGAGAGATAATAAATGAAATAGTAGGATACAAAATACCCCAGGCAGGCCAAGTATTGTATCTGGGGAACCTATCACAGGAAGGAATTCAGGGGGAAGACAAATACTTGATTAAGATACTATTAGTAGTAGCCAAGAAAGCTTTAACTAAACTGTGGTACAGAGTAGAAGCACTGACGAAGGAACAATGGACAGAGATAATAGAGGGGATACAGGAAATGGAGAGAATCACACATATGCTGAGGCTGCAAGAGGAGAAATTTTAGTCAAAATGGGAAAAGTGGGAGGAATATAGGAAGAAAAGTAACGACATCACAGAAGAATGAAAAGGAAACAAGAAAATAAATGGAAATGGAAATAAACAATGTAAATATAGAATGGACCGAAGGACCCATGTCACCCTTTTTCTTTTCTTATTTTTGTCTATTTGTTTTTAATTTTTATTTATTTTTGATATTATGTCTTTATAGTTTTGTATTTTGAAGTGTATTGTCTACGTTTAAAAAAAAAAAATGGTGGAAGAAGAACGAGGCACAAAAACAAAAACACTATACTAAACACGAGGGGACCAGGAAAAATTACAATTTGTTACTCACATTTTTACCCATTCATTCACACATTCACTCACACATTCACACACCGACGGCAGAGGCAACCATGCAAGGTGCCAACCTGCTCATCGGGAGCAATTAGGGGTTAAGTGTCTTGCTCAAGGACACATCGACACTCTGCCTGGGAGGAGCGGCAATCAAACCGGGAATCTGGATTGCCAGGCGACTGCTCTACCTCCTGAGCCATTGTCGCCCCTCTAGTAGTAGTAGTGAGGGTATTTGTCCAGCAGGTGGAAGAGGACCATGAATGGGTGGAGGATGTGAGGGGAGCTGTCCAAGAGAAGGTGAGGGGAGGTGAGGTGCAGGGATAAGTCCAGGAAGGCGAGGGGGGACGAGGGCAGGACCGGGGGGAACGTAACACAATCATTAATATCAATAGCATTATTATAGCATTAAAAAAAAATTAAGTAACTAAAATATCTGAAAAGCACTGAACATCATTATTATTACCACGTGTGTGTGTGTGTGTGTGTGTGTGTGTGTGTGTGTGTGTGTGTGTGTGTGTGTGTGTGTGTGTGTGTGTGTGTGTGTGTGTGTGTGTGTGTGTGTGTGTGTGTGTGTGTATAACAGGTAATTGCAAAATACAAATACACCTTCAATACCATCGTGTTCAATTTTAACCTAATTTTGTTTCTTCCAATAGTGAGTGATTGATCATTTGAACTGAATAGAGCTATTCAATTCACCTTACATCAATACATTATAAGTGCCCCCCTGAGGAATGTGAGCGTACATTACCAACCGCAAACTCCCTTAAGCCTATTTGTCTTCAAGTAGGCCTTATTGGCATTGATCGAGGTGTTTCTTCTATTTGGCAACGCAGCACGCTGTTCTCTGTATTCATCATGATATACAGTAGCTGGAGCACCAGAGAGAGCACAGGGCTGGAGGCCTGTTTATGAATAATGTTCTATTTGGGAATTGTTCTTAAATTAAATTTGATTGTTTCTACAAACGTGCCCTTTCATCTACTTAATCAAGACGATTCGATACCAGACTTAAAGTCGTGATTTATATCTGGGCTGCACGCATTCCGACAAATCAGGATTTTCTTTAGCTCTGAGTGAGCTGCAAGTCATCTCCAGTTCCAAGCACTCACTCTAGTGTAGAGGAATGGTGTATTCCTGCGTTACTATGGCAATTCTACCACTGGGTGTTGTCTGTACCAACAACCACCAGCGATTTGCAATAGAAACAGTTGTCCTGTGTTAATTACAGTGATGCCAGTAACTGTAATCTGATTACTTTTTTCAGTAAATAGTCATCTAACTTGTTACTTTTTACAAGCCAGTAATCTGATTACAGTTACTTTTCCAAGTGGCTGTGCGTTACTATTTAGTTACTATCTCATAATGCTGATGATAAGAGAGCCAGGGGTACAGTCAGCTCGCACACAGCCACACACACAGCCAATGAGCAGCCAATCATGATTTATGACATTATGCACTTTCAATAAAGCATTATTTAAAAAAAAAACTGTTGTCATTCTTATGTTGTGGCAGCAGCAGGGGGGACGACGACGACTTCGTAACCTAGTTACTTTCAAAGTAACTAAGTTACTTTGATAATCAAGTAATCAGTAAAGTAACTAGATTACTTTTTAAAGGAGTAATCAGTAATCAGATTATTTTTACAAGTAATCTGTGGCATCACTGTTCCTGCATTACTATGGCAATTCTACCACTGGGTGTTGTCTGTACCAACAACCACCAGCGATTTGCAATAGAAACAGTTGTCCTGTGTTAATTATCATGCTGGTTATGAACTGTGTTAATTATGATGCTGGTTATGAACTGTGTTAATTATCATGCTGGTTGTGACGTACGTGGGTTGGTCATTACCATTATTACTGTATTTATGACACCATCTGAACATCAGGTTAGTATATGTAAATATGTTATGTTTTGGATGTGTGTGTGTGTGTGTGTGCATGATAGCTAATGCTGTCTCTTTTTCTCTATCAGGTGCCGCCCGTCCCTACACTGAAGAGTGCTGATTGCCTAATGGGTGACAGCTGATGGCAATCACCTCGAGAGGGACGGGTGGACAGATATATACCAGACAGCACACACTCGTCCGGGCGCCTCATTCTGTCAATTGCCAGTGACCAGAGTGGAGTGGGGTTGCCATTGTTTTCCACTGTTGTGTGGATTGATCTTGTGTTGGCCTTTGTTTCCACTGTTGTGTGGATTGATCTCGTGTTGGCCTTATTGTCACTATTGTGTGTTCTCATGTTCACACTACTTACCTGGTAGGCATTGTGTCTGTGTTGGTTTTGCTGCCAGGTAAGTGTATATATATATATATTGTGGCCTCTGTGCCACTTGCCACCTATGTGGAATTAGTTAATATATATATCTATGTATTGGGCCTTCTGCCTTTTTGCCTCCCTTGTGTGGAGCTATAGTGTACAGTACATATTTCCACTCTTGTGTGGGTTTGTATGTGTAGTTGGCCTCTGGGCCTATTTTCTTCCCTGTTAAGGGATTACTACACATACTGTTGGCTTTTAGGCCATTTTTGCGTACTCTAGTATACTACCTGTGTTGGCTCTTGTGCTCAACTTAATTATAATTATCTTGTGTTTTCTCCCCTTACCCTTCTCCCTGTTTGTTAATTGTTTGTGGGTTGTTTTTTCCCTTTGTTAAATACTCATATTACAGGTGGAGGTTTGAATTCCTGCCACAGATAATAAATATAATTTACCTTTTGAAAGCACGTTTGTGTTGTTTTACTATCTGCCGGGACCTTGCTTTAAAAGCATCTACTGAGGGGGTTGTTTTTGTTCATGTGCAGCCTGCTTCAGTTTCTATTCTATGTGGTCATTAGACCTTGGTACATGACATGGGGGCTCTATGCCGGTCTTTCATGTCCTTGTGACATGGGAGCTTGCTAGTTTGCACAATTGTATAGTTCCTTGTTGGTACATGACATGGGCATGTGACATGTGGACTTGTCGATTGGAGCGTGTCAGGTAGGTTGCGTCTTTTCATTTGGTAAGTTGTATTATTATATATCCATATTTTCGTGCTGCACACTTAACTGTTGTAAACCGTTGTTGTGAGTTATGCTCTTAACCATTCTATTTTTTTCCACATAGGTAAAGGGTGGATCACCTGCTTTGGTTAGGGGGAGGGGGGCACGCGCCGTCTATTCCGGTGGAGTGCGGAATGAAATCGGTAAGCGACTGAAGATATGTGTAGTCCTCATTCCGCTAGGGAAGTAGTTTAGACGGGGTAGTTAGTGTTACCCAGTGTGATCCTAGTTAGGTGTTTAGAACCGACATTTATTATTTTTATGAATGTTAGATGTGGACATTAAATCAAATTGGTCAGGTTGTCATACTGCATAATGTGGCTGTTGAGTGTTGCACAGGGACATTGTTGAGTACTATAGGTGAGTGGCTATTCTGGTTGGTTGGGTAGTATTGTGTGTTGCTACGGGAGTGTACTTTCTTTCATAACTGTATTCTGTGGTAGAGAGTAGAGCTATGGAGGTTTGTGATCAGGATATTGGTGTGTCGGATCTTGATGGTGTTGACTCTGCACTAGGTTCAGAGCATACCAGTGTTACTTCTGCTGGTGACTTGAGCGCACTGAGCGCTGAGCTGCGTTTAGCCTGTCTAGAGGAGAGGGCGGTTTTGCGCAGGGAGGATAGAGAAGAGAGAAAGGAGGAGAGAGACAGGCAGGACAGAGAGAGAAACAGAGAGAGAGACAGAGAAGAGAGAAAGGAGGAGAGAGAATGGGAAGAGAGAAGGGAGACAAGACAAGGAGACAAGGAGGAGAGAGACAGAGCGGCTGATAGGGAATTTCAATTGGCGATGAGGAAACTAGAGTTGGAGTGTGGTGACGCTAGACGTAGCGCCACTTCCTCTCCAGTACTTTCCGACTCCCAGGCACCCTTTGATATTAGCCAGCATATGTCCTTGGTTCCCCCTTTTCAAGAGTCTGAAGTGGAGTTGTTTTTTACTGTGTTTGAACGCATCGCGCAGGCTCTGTGTTGGCCAGTGGGCATGTGGGCAATTATGTTGCAAGGCAGGCTCACAGGGAAGGCACAAAAAGCACATGCCGTGTTGTCGTTGGATGACAGCTTAAACTATGTGCGTGTGAAAAGCGCTGTCTTGCGTGTGTACGAACTGGTACCAGAAGCATACAGGCAGCATTTTCGAAACCGCCGTAAATCTCCTTCCCAAACCCATGTTGATTTCTCCCAGGAGGAGAGACTTAATTTTGATCGGTGGTGTTCTGCGTGTGAGGTAAAAGACTTTGCATCGTTGAGTGAATTGGTACTTGTGGAGCAGTTCAAAGCCACCCTGCCAGTCGAAGCTGTGCTCTATTTACATGGGCAGGGGGTGTCAACACTCCGACAGGCTGCGATTTCGGCAGATGAGTTTGAATGGTCACGCAAACGTGTTTCTGTACGTCCTAATGTATGTGGTGGAGGTGGCTCATTCATGAGTGAGTCAGCATTTCAGCCACGCTCACCGCCATCTAAAAGACCGGTGGTGTGCAATTATTGTAAGAAACCTGGCCATATGGTAAAAGGATGTCATACGCTGAGGAAGCGACAGGAGAAAAAAGGGTCAGCTCAGAAACCAAAAGGTGTGGGGTTGATTGGTACAGTGTCATGTTCTGACCAGAATAGCTCTCTGGAAAAAGAAAGTGATGGCTGTTTTAAACCCTTTCTGTTTGATGGTTGTGTGTCACTGTCGGGTGACATCTGTGACCAACGGAAGGTGAGAATACTCCGTGATACAGGTGGTTCTCAGTCATTCATCCTGGCTGATGTCTTACCGCTGAATGACATCTCTTACTGTCAGTCTAGTGCGATGGTGAGAGGTATTGAAATGGGGTGTGCGCGCGCACCGTTGCATAAGGTGCATGTACAGTCAGATCTGATCACAGGTTGTTTTCCTGTCGCCGTTCGCCCATGTTTCCCTGTGGAGGGCGTTGAGTTTATCATGGGGAACGATATTGCTGGGGAGAGTGTGATCCCTGTGTTGGAGGTTGGACACGCTCCATTGACTGACTTGTGTTGTGATGAATTGATTAATAATCACCCCAATGTTTTTTCTGCTTGTGTTGTCACCAAGGCACAGGACAGGAAGCGAACTCAAGCTTTGACGTTGAGTGACTCTGTCGGTGGCGAGGCTCTCGCTGAGGACAGGGGGCCATCTATTGGAAAGATGGAAGAGGTTGCTGTAAGTAGCGTTCAGGGGAAGCTGGTAATTCCCAAGTTTGCTGACGTTTCACTACCACTGACTCGTCATGATCACTGCTCAGCACAGTGATTCCTCCCTATCAAGTTGTTTTGCGGCAGTGGCCAGTGCTACTGCTAGTAGAAAACAGACTTTTGTGGTAGAGGAGGGGGTGTTGCACGCCTAGACCGGGTGTTGCAGACTTGAGGTGTGGAGAGGACTGGAAAACAAAGCGTCAAATTGTGTTGCCAATGATATGTGGACATCACATGTAAATGTTGGCACATGACCATGTGTGGTCTGGCCATTTAGGTATTGCTAAAACTTGTAATAGTGGGGACACCAAATCAGGGGGTGCATCCGGCTCCCCTGCGCTCCATTCCGGACATGGGGGAACCTTTTGAACATGTATCTGTCATCTGCCTAAAACGAGAGCAGAAAATCAATACATGTTGACAATTATGTGTGGTTCCACCCGTTTCCCGGAGGCGATACCTCTGAGGAAAATTACTGTTCCGGCCGTTACCAAGGTTCTAATTTGACAGACACCATTTTGGATCCTGACAATGTTATTTTTGTGACGCCATTTTGTGGGGAGATGGGCGCTGTGATGGTGCCAGGGAAATGTGCTGATTTTAGTTTCCCTGTTTGCTGTCCTGTTACGCGCAATGAGATGATTCTTTATTTTTCCCAGGAACTGTTTCCAGTTTGTTGTCTCCTGTTGACAGGTTGGTATCGGTGGAGCGGCCGGTATCGGTGGAGCGGCCTATCAAAGTAAAGTTTGTTGTTGTTTTTTTTCACAACATTCGGTGATCCACGTGTAGACCCTTAAAGGGCAACACAAAACGGTTTGGAATATTTCCAATGGTCCAAACTATTTGCGGACATGTTATTCTCTAGAGTTCTACACACCATGGGGAATTTTATGTGTGGCTATATTTTCTGTTCCTGAACTGAGAACACTACCAGTCTACCATATGCCAAATACTGTGTTGGTGCAGGTTGTGGTTGGGGTGGGGCTGTGCCATTTGTTCTGTTTGTTATTAGGGATGCTAAACAGGAGTCAGAATTGTGTTTAGCCCTGCAGGTGTGTTTGCTTTGTCTCCCAGGGTAGGGGGCACTGTGCGTCCTCGTTGGCTAGGGGAGCCCTCGCTTCTGTCCGGGGGTAAATGAGGATATAGGATCCTATGGAGTGGAGAGAAGAGTGTCGGGCACTACTTATGTGAGAGGTACATTGTTGGATTCCACATTTTACTTGTGTCAGGCATGTAATCCGAGCCGATCCCATTCATTGCCCACCATCAGAACAGCGTGAAATATGTCTTTTCGACCTTTTTGGAGAACATCTGATCTGAGGTAAGGAATCTATTTGACCAGTCTTGGGATAATCAGAGCTGTTTTCACCTATATATCAACGTGTCCCATATGTGTGTGTGTGGCTGTGAGTTAGGGTGACCAGGTGTCCCCCTTTTGGTTGTACTGTCCCACATATTGAGAGGATGTCCCTCTTTTCGAAGCAAAAAAAAAAATATCGAACACAAGACATTCCTGTCAAGTGATAAAGTTTGAATATTTAAAACAGATGTTAGGTGGTAACAAGGTGGTAACAAGCCGGTTGCCAGTGCCAAGATGAATGTGGAGAGATATAATTCTGTATTTAATTTGTATTTATTTTGATTTAACCTTTATCTATTCGGTGAAGACGAGTTATTCTAATAAAAAAAATACATTATCTATCTGTCCCACTTTGTCCCACCAAAATCTTACTGTTGTCCTGCTTTTGGACTTTTTGCATCACCCTACTGTGAGTGTGTGTGTGCTGATCAGGAAATAAGATAATAGATTTTTCAGCCCGCTTCTATAGCGTGCATAAGTACACATATACTATCGATAATCTAGCGTTTATTTGAAAACGATTCATAAATAGGCCGAAAAATGGCAACGTGTTTTGTGTATCACAGTAAAGCGCGATTCCTGCAGAATCTTAATATTTTTCTGAACGTTTAAAAAAACGAGCGTTTTTCAAAATGGTATAAAACGGAATGGAACCGATTAAAAAGCGACGGGCGTATTAGACACATAGCCATAATTTAAGATATAGTTTATGCGTTCGCAAATATGATCGCCCTCCATTGACTACAGCGTTGGCACTCAAGCGCCTATTTCTGGCACCCCCTGCTGGCACGGAAAGGGCAGACGGAGTCCTCCTGACTGGATATAGTGAAATGGAGGGTTTGAGTATTCAAATGTAAACACATTACTGCCTGTCAAACAGATTGATTTCTACCCCGTGGCTTGTGAACAGAATGCCTGGAGAGCCACTCAAACTGCAGCCGGAGAGCTGCTGCTAGCAGTCCTGCCACCGGTGGGAGACCACTGATACGGCACAGGGCGAGGGATCTCTGGGTTCTTTCTGAAACCCTTTTCAGACTCAAATTGAGCAAATCACCATTGACCGGAAGCCCAGGCATATTATTTTAGTTTTTGGTCGTCTTCTGTGATCGATGATGGGATGGATGGGGCGTATAGTGTAAAGGAAGGTACGTGTGTGTGTGTACGTGTGTGTGTGTGTGTGTGTGTGTGTGTGTGTGTGTGTGTGTGTGTGTGTGTGTGCGTGCGTGCGTGCGTGCGTGCGTGCGTGTGTGCGTGCGTGCGTGTGTGTGTGTGTGTGTGTGTGTGTGTGTGTGTATGGATTGTGTGAGATTCTGTGGTCTGTCAGTGACCCACATTGCTACTGCAAGAGGTCACACACACACGCACGCACGCACACACACACACATGCTAAAAAGTCTGACATTACGATCAATAATAATGCTGTAGGTAACACTAATATTAATAATGTGTATTGATTAACAAGTAGTTCCTTTATCTGCATTGTATTGCATCTCAATTCAGATTGGTGATAAGCAAGAATGATATGTATGTGTATGCATTGCAGACTCTTGTGTTTGTGTGTGTGAGAGAGAGCGAGAGAGAGAGAGAGAGAGAGCTAGAGAGAGAGAGAGAGCGAGAGAGAGTGGAGAGCCTAAGAGAGAGGAATGTTGTATGCTTTCATGCCCTTTCGAGTGTGTGTTGCATATCATGTGCAGTGATATCTAAAGTATTTTTTATTTGAAATGAGTGTATGTATGTGTGAGAGAGAGAGAGAGAGAGAGAGAGAGAGAGAGAGAGAGAGAGAGAGAGAGAGAGAGAGAGAGAGAGAGAGAGAGAGAGGGGAGAGAGCATGCGTTCATGCATTTGTATGACCATGAGCCTATTATGTGTATGCATGACATTACCATGTGTGCATTTCTCTGTGTGTGTGTGTGTGTTTGCATGTTTGTGTGTGTGTACAAGATTCAGCCCCAAAGTACTATAGTATGCTACGAGCATGGCTCGGAGATCTAGGTCACTTGAAATGAATGTAAAGACTGGTTTCTGCCTGCTATTACACATGCATACACATACGCACACACTGTGACCCCCCCCCCCACTTAGCCTGCTGGACTTCCTGTGTGTTGCTTGTTCTTCCAGGAGAGCTGGGCTGATGATGATGTGGCACAACCTGGACAGTCTGGCCCCCCTGCTGCTACATAGCTTCTCTCTCTCTCTCTCTCTCTCTCTCTCTCTCTCTCTCTCTCTCTCTCTCTCTCCTCTCTCTCTCTCTCTCTCTCTCTCTCTCTCTCTCTCTCTCTCTCTCTCTCTCTCTCTCTCTCTCTATCTCTCTCTCTATCTCTCTCTGTCTCTATCTTCCCCCTCTCTTTCTCTGTCTCCCTCCTCTACACCCCCTCTCTCTCTCTATGTCCCCCTTCTGTCTCTCTCTCCCTCCTTCTCTGTCTCTATCCCCACCCTCTCTCCCCCTTCTCTTTCTCTCTCCCTCCGTCTCTGTATCTACCCCCTCTCTCTGTCTCTCTCTCTGTCCCTTCTCTTTCTCTGTCTCTCTCTCCTTCTCTGTCTCTACCCCCCCTCCCCCCTCTCTCAATATCTCTGTCTATAATGTATCCGTCAACACACCACAGCACATTATCCATTCACTCACTCATTCACTCCTACATTCCACTCACTACTGACTCTATAGTCACCTAATATATTCAGTTTAAACCTAGATTTATGCATGGTGGTCAAATTTTTGTGTCATCGGTTTGTGACATGACACATGCACCCACACGCACGCACACACACACACGCACACACACGCACGCACACACACAGGAATTGTGTTGCTAGGGAACAGCTTGAACCCAGGTCAGTTATTGATATTAGCAAATATTGCAGAAGGAAGTAAACTTCTATTTCTGTTTCTGTTGTCAAATTGAAACCGTCTACATGTCGTCTGGAATAAGAGGCGGAATCGCTTTATTTGCCAAATGCAACAATTGTACAGAAATTCGTCTTGCAGGTGGCATTGGTGCAGAGACATACTGACAAGACAACACTTACTGACACACATGACAGGAAGACAGGAGGACCTTGAGGTGCAGGGAGACAATGCAAGAGAGAGCAATAAGAGAGAGAGAGAGAGAGAGACAGATAACACACACACACACTATATTTAGACTACATTGTCCACGTGTCAATAATTTCCCCAGCAAGACATACACTACGTCTACGCACATCATTAATCTTCACAGCATGACGTACAATAGGAATCTGCAGAGGAAGCGCAGCGACCGTCTCTAGAAGGACATTGGTCTCCGCGCTTGACGAGATGCAGGAGAACAACATTCCTGAAGCTGAATATGTAGTGGATGTAAAGAAGGTAAGAAGTTCCTACACAGGGTTGTGTAGATATCTGTGAGTCCTTCCCATCGTTGTCCTTCCCTTTAGTGGCGAGGTTCTTGACAATAAAGAACAAGTGAGCGCTATACCAGTGGAAATCAAACAGCCCTTAGATCTCATTAGAATACTTGCCAATGTAGCAGGTTGTATTTTTGTTCAATAAACAATGTGACTAGGGCAACGGTGACTTTCACGAAGAGGGGGGAAAAAAGTATCGAAATTGACCCAGTTTTAACGTTTTTATCAAACATTTTGTCGACCAAACCACAACCTCCACGCACATGCATATTTTAATCCATGGTTTCATAGCGTGCGTGTGTCATATTAATGATGACGTCACACTGGGTACAGGGCAGCAGGGGCTCTGAGACTCACAGGCAGACGGCAGGAAGCAGAGAGCCTTCTTGTTACTACTATCCGAGGAGCTAGTCTCTGTTTCACCTAACACTATTGCTCCGTGATCATAGCCATTCATCTCTAAAGCGAACCACTATTTGTAAAAGCCACAACGACGTTACCATATTTGTAATAATGTAAATCATTGTGTCGTTGTACATATTGTGTATATAACGTTAGTAGCTAGCTAAGTTAGCTAACGTAGCTTAGCTTAGCTTGGTAGCCAGAATTCTCAAAACTCATAACAATGCCCGATTTAAAATGGTTCTCTCCTCTTTGTATACCTTTGTCCTCACAAGTATTCTGCCAGGGAACTTATGGACACGACAATAGTATAGTAGTTATAAGGTGTTTGAGCTTGTAACGTTAGTTAGCTCATAGCTATCGTGACTGATGCACAGAGTGGGGCTGCGTCTATTCGAATCCAAACCGGTTCATGCTTATCAACATCGAATCCCAACCGGTTCATGCTTATCAACATGCCGTGACGCATAGCTTGCTAGCCGGCATGAATGCACGATTTAAAATGGTTCTCTCCTCTTTGTATACCTTTGTCCTCACAAGTATTCTGCCAAGGAACTTATGGACATGACAATAGTAGTAGTTATAAGGTGTTTGAGCTTGTAACGTTAGTTAGCTCATAGCTATCGTGACTGATACACAGAGTGGGGCTAAAATCATATCAACATGCCGGGACATGTAGCTTGCTAGCCGGCATGATGTGTGTGCAGTGCTTTGCCCCACAGGTCTGAGAAGAGGACCTGCACATTTTACTCGTTCCCCAAACTCTTTTGCATGGCCCGATTTAAAATGGTTCACGACAGTAGACATAATGCTAACGTTAGCAGGAGCCATATAGCCAGCCCAGTAGTACTATGACCCAGACGCGTGTATGCTTTCTACAACGCAGTTGTGTTTCCGGATTCCTCTGATTGGCCACTGACCTATGCTATTACGCCCCCCTTTACACTCTCGTGCTGTGAAGCGCCAGCAGGGCGATGCAGTGGTTTCTCCCCGGCTTCCGTGCGCCGCGCTGGACGGGCATAAGGCATATGTTGCCCCGAGTGACGTCACGGCCGTGCTAGCGTCTGATAAGCTTTTTTGATTTGTGCATGCATGTTATTCGTGCATGGACCTTTTTAACCCTTTCTGAGTGGCATTTCCGGCGTCAAATGAAAATAAATAAATAATGAATGATGTAAATTACCCATAATTGAACAGTAGGGTTTATGTAACGTTCTGGATCCTATCCTCCTTAGGATAGTATCCTACTGTCTGCCTGGGTTACTTCCGGTTGTTTTGGGTTCACTTTGTATGTCACCGCTGATTTGCTGTCTACACTATTGTCTGTCACACCTGGGTGCTGTCACTGGCTGTCAGACTTGCTGTCACTAATTGACACGTGGAATGTTTGGTATGTGCCCATTTAATGTCTGCTCTGTCTTCTGTCATTTGCTAGAGCTTCACTTGACACTACGGACAGCATTGCTGGAACAAGTGCTGACCTAAACTCTCTCTCTCTTTGTACTTTGAATTACTCTTGTTGCTTTTGTAATAAACAGTGGAACCTGTTTTGAAGAGTACACTATTCTCCGTCTCATTTCCTCAACAACTTGGAACTCGCACTTACCTATCGTTCGTAACAGGTTTAACCTGCAAGTTGGGCTTTAAAGGTGCTATAGATAACAATCATCCACTAGATGTCGCACTAGAGCAACATTTATAATTTATCCAATCAGGTGCATTCCACATGGGGAAATGGTAAGTAGGGAGGGGATACATGCACACAACTAGGGCTGACCCCTATTAGTCGAATAGTCGACTAATCGATCAAAAGGAGTTGACTACCAACCTCTTAGTCGAATACAAAAAAAATTATAATAATTATAAATTGTTTTTATTTTATTATTATTATTATTTTTTTTTTATCATTCTTTCCAAAAGAAAAGAGGCCTAGAAGCTAACGCTAATGGCATGCATACCAGCGAGGCTAACTGCCTAAGAAAACAGGCACAGAGGCACTGAAAGAGGATTTCACCCATCTAATGAACA
Organism: Notolepis coatsorum; assembly: GCF_963971535.1. Taxonomy (NCBI): domain Eukaryota; kingdom Metazoa; phylum Chordata; class Actinopteri; order Aulopiformes; family Paralepididae; genus Notolepis; species Notolepis coatsorum. The sequence goes on along the minus strand of NC_140172.1, from coordinate 127,863,077 downwards.
CACTACTAGACAAATATCAAGATGTATCCATCAGTGGACCAATTGCATGCTTTTGCAGAGGACAAGAAGCCTTCTGTCGACTCCTTCAGACATTAAGCACCCCCACAGCCCAAATGGAATGATACAGAGTCGACTAATAGTTGACGATCGGCTCATTTCGGCCAATCATAGTCGACTATCCAAATCCTTAGTCGGGGACAGCCCTACACACAACATGTAAACAACAACATAAATTTTGGACCTGCCAATTTTTTTTAACGATAACATCATTAATAAAAATAAATTGGGGGGGGGGAGCAATACTTTAATTTCACAACCTCTTAAGCTGGACGATTTTCCCACCGGCCCTTTGGCGACCTCTAGTGGCTCGGTGTGCATATTCTCTTATACAATATATATATCGAATTAAAGCCCCGTTTGTTGCCTGTCGATAGCCCTTTCAGGTGACAAAATCCGTTCAGCGGTTCTCGAGTTACATGCCGATATTTGAGGCTTGCACAAAGTACACGATATTGTGAACAATACTACTCCCAACTCTTGGAGCTCTAGTTCCGTCAATCATTTGGCGATCTCGAAGATTATTGGACAGGATTGTAGCCAATGAGTGTGGCTTTCCAATGATACCCCAGCTGGGGATGTACGAATCAGGGATCTAGGTGAAAACTCATGAGCGAAAACAGGAAGAGAAAAACCGCTGAATGAATTGAAGTCTATGAGAAAACTGAGCTTTTCTTTTGTACACAGTTTACCAAAATCCCTCCTAATTACTCATTTATGAATAGATCTTTATTAAATTTGGACATGTACTACATAAGGCTTCCGGCTATGGATCTCGGGAGTTTTTTTTAAGCCATACGAATTTCTGGGGAAATACTACTTCTGGACTACTAACTTCTACAGAAAAACTTAACAAGTTTTTCTACAACTCAAGTTCAGACCTATGTTACTCTATTTCATTAGCACTTAAAGTCATCTTTCTTTATTGTATCATAAACTTCAGAATGTTATCTTTCAAAAGAGACCAGGCTTATGCATGTGCTATAAGTATAAAATATAGTATTTTGGTTTGCAAAAAATGTATGCAGTCCTCAAAAACGAAAACAAAAATGGCCACTTTTCTGCCTGCATATTGTTAATTAAATAAAGAAGCGGTGTCAAACCTGAGAGTTGCCAATAGGCTACTCATATAGTGATTGTTAGCCATTATTCTGTGTGGATTCACTAACCTTGTGGATTATTGTATTGTGGGATACATTCAGGGGTGTAAAAAGTACCCAGAAATTATACTTAAGTGAAAGTATGGGTACCGTCTAAAAATCATACTCAAGTAAAAGTCAGAGTATCTGGCTAGAAACACACTTGAGTAAAAGTCAAAAAGTTTCTACTTTTAAGTACTAAAAAGTAAAAGTAAAAACCTTTTTTTCTGACTGTCTATTCTTCTGATAGCAGGTGTTTAATCAAAGATCCCCGCTTTCTAGTCTTGCATTTACATTTAGTCATTTAGCTGACGCTTTTATCCAAAGCGACTTACAAGTTCTGTACGACAAGTCATCAGGAAGGGTACAACTCTATCAGCTGAGTAACAATGTTCATCAAAGTGTTGCGTGTTACAGTGTAGGTTAGTTTATTAGGACAAGTGCATGACAGTAAGGTTAGATTTTTGTTGTTGTTGTTGTTGTTGTTGTTGTTGTTGTTGTTTGTTGTTCTAAATACAAGGACCAATCAGCATGGGTATGGGCGAGTTCATTTTCCATTGATGGGGATTTGATTGGCTGTTTTTAAATTAAGTGCGGCCGCAGGATTAATAACGTTAACAAAGGGTTATGTATATAACCCAGTTCTATGAGTTATGGTGCGCTCAGCACCTGTCTGTCTGCACTGTACTTCACTTCGTGCACGTGCACTGAATAAAAAATTCCACCATGTACCTTTACATCCCAACATCCGTCTGACCACACCCCCTTCCGCTTACCTTCATAAGCAGGTGTGTGGTCACCTACTCGCCTCCTTCCCAAACTTTCACCACAAGGCGAGATCAAGGGCCGCAGCGGCGTCCAGGTGCTGAGCGCACCATAACTCATAGAACTGGGTTATATACATAACCCTTCGTTCTATGTCGTTAATGGCTTGCTCAGCACCTGTCTGCAACAGGGGATGAGTGGGAGCCATAGCCCGACCAATGTACCCCGCTGAGGCCCCCCACAACCATCAGACCGGGGAGGACCGAGCCCCCCCGACCCTCCCTAATGGAGGATACCCCCCCTATTGGAGGTTCACGGGAGGGCGACGGATCCGACCGTGCGAAGAGGCACTCAAGCAACTCAACGCACAGGGTGAGCAGACCGTGGCTTGACCACAACCCGCAGGCCACCCGGGAACGAACGGAAGGAACAACCTCGTTACTGCCCCCAGAAATCACGGGGTTAAGAGCAAACCCAACCCCGTGGCAAGGTTGTAGCAGCGGAGCGCGAAGGAAGACCCAGACCCACTGAAGGGACTGGATCCCCCGGAAAACGGGGGCCCGGAGAGGTCAATGACGCCAGGCATCAAGACCCCACCAGGTGGTCACTTAGTGACACCGCCCCCCACATCGCCAGCGTATTCGGATAAGGCCCCTCCAAGAGCGGGCCCTTTCCCCCCAATAGCACACCGCCTGGCACACTGACCCTGCAGAACAGGCAGTCAGCATGGCCGTAAGCACACAAAAAAGGTTAACCAACGGAAGCAGGCAGCGCACCGGGGAAACCAGGCAACAGGCTGTAACCTGAGCCTGGAGCACTGCGGACGAGACAGGCGCCAAAGGAGTCAGCTGAAAACAGCCCCCCCGGCGGAAGGGGCGTATGCTGGCGTTGTTGCATGACAAAGCCTCCATTAAAAAAAAACCACCCAGAGGGGTCGAGGCAGAGAAGGCTGACATGATTGGCAGACGTCATGAACGTGCAGGGGCACACTCAACCGGGTAACCCGGGAGTTGACACTGCTCCAACACACCAGGGAATCAACCACCCTCTTGGTACCGACGGTGGTTGTTCCTATAACCCCTCAAGAAAAAACTCCAAAACACACCTGCGGGCATACACTGGCTATACCGCAGTACAAGTGTTTCAGTTTTCAAAAAAGGGTTATCCCAGGCCTACGGTATCAACAAAACTTTACTTCGGACCGGGCCCGGCGGCACGGGAAGCACAGGGTTACCAGAGGAGGTCCAAGACCACCCCAACAGCCCCCTCTTCGCCACGCGTGAGAGAGGAGCGAAAAGAATGGAGAACCAGCCCTAAGCACACCGCACTTGGTATTCCCAGGCGGTCTCCCAACCAAGTACTAACCAGGACCGAACCTGCGTAGCGTCCGAGATCGGACGAGATCGGGCGTGTACAGGTTGGCATGGCCGTAAGCCATTACGATAGTGCAGAGTACAATATGTACCCAACAAAGGGTCTCCATAGCGCCTAACCCTGTGACACCCGGACCGACCCGGCATTTTTCCCCCCGAAAAAAGCACAAGTCCCTCAGGGTACCAGAACAGCAGATCTGCATCCCCGGCGGGCAACGGGTTAACTGACCTGGACCAGCGCGACCAGACCAGTTCCGTGTCCTAACCACGCCGACATGCCCACTCCAGAAGAGGGGGTATGTATGCGTGTCGATCTAAAACATAAAAAGAGGGCGCCACCCAGACAGTCCCCATTTGGACCGTGCTCAGTGGCCCACCCCAAGGGCGTGAGACCCCTCTACTACCTATGTTCTGATCTATTCCGTTAACATCCCCCAGATATGAACGAGAATCCATCGAGACAACCTAGTAAACTGGCGCTCGGAAGAGACAAAACTCCATCCCAGTTGCCCTATAAAAACGCTGTTTTAACAAGCAACCAAGGCGCACTTAGCCCCTGTGTGATTCTTTAACAGAAACACACCTGAGCCAGCACTATGTATGCGTCGAGACCCAAACACATCAATGGATAGTCTAGCAAGACACCAAACATTGTTCATCGAAGTCGCCTGGGAGAACGACACAGAGCCGTCGTGCTTCATGTACCTTCCTCTTTTTATTCAAAAAAGAAAGAACACAGACTGACATGAATCCCTCGTGACGCAGCTGAGGGTAAAATTGTTTACATTTTTACATCCCACCACCCTCCCATAGGGAGGAGACGGAAATCCCCAGAGAGACTTCCCACGCGAGCTGTATAGATTGAAAAGAATATATTGCAACATTGAGCTATGTAAAATTTGGGTTAGGGCTCTCCGAGGAGGAGGCACTGAACCAATACACACTCAATAATCGAATTGAATCGAATACACACACAATAGAGCAGGACTCCTTTTTGAAGTTCTACTCACCTTGACAATCTGAGGAGGAGGCTCTGAACTCTGAGGAAAAACACAGAATAGAGAGGGCCCCCTTAAGAGCCCCGGTACCAGACTTACACATGTGCTTCTGTGGCCAACCTAACCCAGTTGTAGATCACACATAGAACCCTTTATCACAACAAAAAATGGCAAGTACACTCTTGCTACAGAGGAACGCCGTTTTTCATAACGAGAGAATACAGAATCCTCGATTAGTATCGGCCACAGGCCTTGCTAAGCACACACGAAAAGCGACCAAACAATCTTTTCTTTAGGAAAATATAGTTTCTCAAGCGGTTTAGCACAACCCCAGCAATTAAGCTAAGGGTTACATCGTATCCCCACAAACACAGTGACACAATATATTGTAAACAACACGTCTGAGAGGAGGGTGGGGAAGCCCCAGGGAAACCGGGGGGATCGCCCCTCCTACCTTACCCTTGATACGGCCCGGTTGAACAGGTAACCCTGTTAATATGTGAACACACTGTTCATTGTCATTACAGGCTGAGAAAAGAATACATTCTTCACTCATATGTCACTAAGCATAGCTTTATAGGTTAATTAACCCCCTTAGTTGTGAGTTCACGGTACATGAACACACATGATGTTCTCAACACAACTAACCAGATAATTTTTACACATGTAAAACAACAACCCGATTTGCATGGAGAAGAAGCTATACCAGTGACAAGACAATTCACACACAACACGCGTCGTATCCTCAATGTATTGCAGCAACACCCGTTTTGGAAAACATCGTTATTACAAAACATTTAGAAGGGAAGGAAGAAACAGGCGGTTAGGTGGCCGAGCGGAGATTGCGTTCGTCACCAACCCCGGAGCTGTGAGCTGGATTCGCCTGTTCGTTGAAGGTCGGAATGATCCAGACACTCCAGTAACGAAGACAATATCGCCGTATTTTCTCGAAAATAGTGAGAGAGAAAATAAAGATATGATGTCAACGTATCTCTTGTTTTCCAACTTTCTTCTACTAACAACCTCGTCAAGTGGGGATCTACCGAAGGCACTTCCTTGTGGTGAAAGTGAAGAAGGAGGCGAGTAGGTGACCACACACCTGCTTATGAAGGTAAGCGGAAGGGGGTGTGGTCAGACGGATGTTGGGATGTAAAGGTACATGGTGGAATTTTTTATTCAGTGCACGTGCACGAAGTGAAGTACAGTGCAGACAGACAGGTGCTGAGCAAGCCATTAACGACATAGAACGTTAGTTCGGCCAGAGAAAAAATATACTAATTAAAATGGTTGGACCTGCGAGATTTGTACTTTCTACTTTGTAGGTCTGCATTTTAAATGTAAGGAGTAAAAAGTATGTTTTTTTTTCTGAAATGTAATCGAGTAAAAGTACAAGTATACAAACCTAATAATACTTGAGTAAAGTACAAATCCCCAAAAACAGTACTTAAGTATTGTAACAAAGTACACTTACTCAAGTACTTTACATGTCATGCTGGAAGCTTGCATTTTATACCCTTTGTGGAACTGAAACTTGCTTAGCAGCATCTCTATACATTTACACTCTTTGAGAATGCGAGGTGCTATGAATATGCAAATTGGCAAAAGGTTGTATTGATATTTACCAGGTATCCCATGTCGGCAGCTTCTTTCAAGACATGTCAATATCTACTTAACTATAAAATAAACATGAGTGGGGGGAATCTTTAACACTGAATTAGGGGCTCTAATGGATCATATTATAATCAAGCATGAGATTCAAATGGGTTCTATTTTTTAGAAATTAGGATTTATTGAGCCCAAGCTCATTTTAATTGGTGTGACTGCTTCTTTCAAGGTAACCATGAATCTAATTGAGTTGTGTTAATCCTTGCGAACGGAAGGCAATCACAAGCATCTCTCAGTGTTCACAAATATATTCAGAGCGTGAACTCTAATCGAAATTCACTTCACTTACCACTTCATTTATCAGAGTTACCTTGTTAAGCCAATATAGAACTTAATAATATAGAGGTGAGGTCCTGCAAATGGTGTCAGCCACATTACAAGTTACACAATGGTTTAATTAACTAAAGTAAAATAAGCCCAATACTACTGTATTATGAGACAGTAGTCAGGCAAATTAGACCTGAAAAATGGTCTAAGGTTAATTATGATATTATGATTTTTTTTCTTTTTATCAAATAAATTGATCTTGATCGTCAACTGAAATTCATAGGTTAACCATCTTTTATATGACCACTTCATCACCGTTTACTGTAAATTGTAATAGTGGCCTGATCAGAGTGGTTGTCCAAGTAAGGATAATCAATGAGTAGGTCTGTGTTAAAGGTGGAGGCAACGAACCACTCAACGCAAGTGGAGTGTCTTAAAATCGTTAACACACTCCTACAAGTTGATTATTCCACTTATACGCTCCTCTCCTACGTTACTGCACTAAGAGCAGCCTTCACTTACTCAATTCCAGAAAATATATCCACTACTCCAAATCAAGAAATAAACAAATGGTGGCTAGGTGGTGTAGTGGGCAAGGCGCTCGCCATCAACGCTGGAGACGCTGGGTTCGAATCCAGCTCTCGGCGTTGCTATCAGCTTGGTCGTTCATACTAACACAATTGGCAGTGTTAGGGGTGGGAAAGCTGATGGGTGGGTCCTGGGCGTTGTGGACAGCGACCCATACAGTTCGGTCGGGGCGCCTGCACAGCGAGGGTATAGGATCTGGAGGGAGGTAGTGTGACCTTCCACACGTTACACTCTCCCGGTGAGAATCTGCGCTGCCAGGCTGGCTGCCGGCTGGCTGCACATGCGTCGGAGGAAAGCATGTGACAGTCTCCGGCCTCCCGGACCAACAGTAGGGGGGAGTGCGCAGCAACCAGGAAGGGGGTTGGGAATTGGCATAACGACTAAAACAGTGGGATGGGAGAAAAATCGGAAAAAGGAGGGGGGAAAAAGATAATAAAAAAATAATAATAATAAAAAAAATGAAATAAACAAATGACGATGAGTATCTTTTGATGGCGGACATGTTAGTTTAATGATCAGACACGGAAAACTATGTTATGCATCAGACGGCCTGATGGCGGGGCCGCCACATACTCATGTGCACGTCTACCGGGTCGGGCTGCATTTTTCGAGGATCATCCAATACTAGTGGCGGCTGGCCACTAGGGGCGCTGGAGCGCCGCCCCCCCTGGTAAAGAGAGCAGGAGAAGAAGAAAATGTTTAATTTTAATTTAAATTTTAGACCCCTAGAAATAAAATAAACATGTTTAAAATGAATAATATTTACTCATTTTAAGTATGTTTGTGTTTCCTATGCACAATATAACGTTAATATATCAAATATAAATAATTGTTTTGTGATTCACAGGAAGTTACTGTCTGATAGAGAGTAACTACCTCTGAGGCTGGGCAGAGACGTATCGCGCACACAGTGGACGTGCACTGTATCATCGCTGTATCCTCGCAGCCAATGAAATAGGTCAAGCAAATACATTTCGCCTATCAGTGCGTAACGCACTGTGCGTTGAAATATGATGTAATATGATGGAAGCCGGGCGCATTTTCTAGCGATCCAAGCAAGCAGGGTCCTTGACCGTCCTTCCTGCTGTGTTCTCACGCCCCCAGTCCGGACAGTTTGCCAGCGTACTAGACTAGTAGTAGCTGCTACCATGGAGCATGGAGGCAGGACATTTCGAATGCAGGTAAATCCCTCAAAACAATACCTTTTGAGAGATGAAGACTGGAGTTTTGACCTCATCTGCCTGCTGGACCTGACGATCGTTTCAACTAAACAACAAGTGAGTCGCGATCTCTCTCTCTCTCTCTCTCTCTCTCTCTCTCTCTCTCTCTCTCTCTCTCTCTCTCTCTCTCTCTCTCTCTCTCTCTCTCTCTCTCTCTCTCTCTCTCTCTCTCTCTCTCTCTCTCTCTCTCTCTCTCTCTCTCTCTCTCTCTCTCTCTCTCTCTGTGATAGGCAGTATACTGTATTGTCTACTGTCTTGTTTGTTGAAGCGAGGCACTGCTCTGTTTGTTGTGACTTGTGACCGATGCACTGCTCTCTTAAATTATGAGGTAATTTCATGTTAGAGCAATGCTCTGTTATTGTGAGCGACACACTACTCTGTTGTTCTATAAGGTAGTTTAGAACTGTAGCCTTGGATGTGTGTGTCTGTGTGAGAGAGAGAGATAGAGGGGGATACTAACTAATTAATTTCGCCGCGGGGGGGCATAATCACCCGGACAATATAATGGTATAACTTGTTTAAAATGACAAGATATACATCTGTGATTATTATTGGACGGATCTGAATACGAGAGAGAGAGAGAGAGAGAGAGAGAGAGAGAGAGAGAGAGAGAGAGAGAGAGAGAGAGAGAGAGAGAGAGAGAGAGAGAGAGAGAGAGAGAGAGAGAGAGAGAGAGAGAGAGCTGTGCGTGTTTGTGTAGGGCTATTGGAAACGTGGCTGCATTGACTGACTGTGATCATATATTGATTGATGGCAATGGTGATAGTTGTACTCTACCTACTTAAATATTCGCCAATGCGTGCCTCGGTACATGTTTGCAAAATGTTTGGTATAGCGCCCCCCTGGAGAAGAATTCACCAGCCGCCACTGTCCAATACACTGTTTGAACGTTGAATTTGCCGCCTTTCGATCACCTCCACACTCAACCAATTGCATGCTTCGGGTCTCGAGTTACATGAAGATATATCCAGCGAGCGTAATTTGACAGACCGCTCTGTCAAGTGACCACTTCCGGTTCTGAACGGTCTAGAACTGACCAATCACCGCTGATGGCAAAAATGATTGATCACCATTGTAACCAACGAGCGTCCACTCCGAAAGAGACTGAAGCCAAGCGGGTGAGAGTGGGGAAAGATGGTGAAAGTTGATGAAAAAGTCTGTTGTTGTGACTCAAGCGTCAGAATGAATTGAAGTGGGTGGCCATCTTGGATAATCACACTGTTTTTTACTGGTACACACACAATTTACCAAAACCTTTCTCAAGCACAAATTTTTAAATGGATTTTTATCAGATTTGGACCTGTACTACATAAGACTTCAGGCTATGGAACCGCTGTGTTTTCCAGCTACTACCTCTATGCTGGAACTTAAAAAAGGAATCTGGCAACCACTAAACAGAAATGTGAGTACAAGCAACTTTTACTTCAGTGTGTTCAAACCTCTGTTACTCTATTTCATTAGCACTCAAAGTGATTCTTATTTTTTGCTTTAGCAACTTCAGAATGTTACCTTTCAAAAGAGACCAGGCTCATGCATGTGCTATAAGTATAAAGTATAAAGCTAAGCTTTGCAAAAAAAGTATGCAGTCGTCAAAAACAAAAACGGCCCCGTTTTGGGGGTGATGCTTTTTCGTTTTCAGAACTTCACACAAGTCTTAGATTAGATTCAACTTTATTGTCAGAGAACAACAAAATGGTATGGGCAGTCTATATTAGTCTACCGGCTGCGTAAAAATAACACACTCAGGCCGTGGTATAAGGGTAATCAATATTCATCCTCACCTCAATACGCAAACCCTGGTTTGTCAGGGTCTTTTGCATAAAATACGTCTTTCTGAAAAGATAGCATACAGTACAAAGTAAAAAAAAAAAAAAAAAAAAAGGCTAAATGAAAATCCAAAACCATGATCTCAGAGGAAAACAAAGACACAGGCTAATTAGTGCCAACCAAAAAGGCTAGGAATGTTAACAGAATGTTTAGGCACATTATATAGGGCTGCAGGGTTAAAAAATATCGATTTCCCGATTCTGAATCGATCTTCATTTGAATGAGCGATTATTGATTCAAAATCCCTAGATCGATATGATTAAAAAAAAAAGATATCCCCAAATTTAGTCGTTACGCCATTTCCCTTCCTGGTCGTCTCGTGTCCAGATCTCGCGCAACGTGTTTGAATCTAAAAAATATGGATCAAGTGAAAGCATCACTCAAGTCACCGCCAGGTGCAAAGGCAGATGTCTGGTTGCATTTTGGATTTTAAAAACATGACGACAGGGAAGAGCTGGACAAAAGAGTTGAAATATTGTGGAAATACAACAAGTCTATGGAACCACTATACTGAGACATCACCCAGAAGTGACATATGCAAAAGCCAATGTTCCAATAAAAAGTACATTCATGAAACTGATTGAGAGTAAATTCTTAATGTAAACAACATTGATATTTTTAACAATGCAACATGTTAGAGGGTTCCTTGAACCATTTATAGCATTGAATCGAATTGTTTTGGGAAATCAGTCCTAATTATAGCACTGTCAAAAAGAAAAAAAGAAAAACATACCCTGGGCATGAAAGAATGGCAACTTTAATCGGGGACAATAAAGTCACTCCCATGAGCATTCTGACTTGGGTTTCACCTGTACAGTGGCACACATGTTCAGTCTGTACACGCCAAATTCTGAAACACCTCCTACTTCCCCTGTCCTCTTAATGGGGTTTGGGGGTGGGGGAGGGAGGGGGGTGTTGGCAGAATTTAATTCCCAGCTAGATTTATGAGGGAAGGTTATGAATAATGTTTATCTATTAATCATTCATGGTGGCCAGTCGGACTTCAGTCCTCTGGAAACGACGGGGGCTTACCTCGACCCCATGAATTATCCATCACATCTCAGTCACCTCATCATCACAGCCCAACCGAAAAACAAAGACGCATTCAATTTCTACCATGACAGACTAAAAGGCGGAATGCAATGATCCGTGCAACGACGTGTGCACCCTTATTTGTAACCGTGGAGGAGACGGGGAGGCTGGGAACACTGTGCCAACCCATCTGTGAGCAGGAGCTAGCTAAAGATGGAACAAACAAACCAGAAAAGTAGAAAAGTAGGCCAGCACCTAGAGAGCGCACACAAAGCCACCTGCTCGTAATCTCGACAGTAATAGGGAGCCTACATAATGTTAATCTCCACTGTGAACAAAACACCCTATATGACATAGGGACAAGCATTTCGAGCAAAAGGACTGTTCCATATTCACTGGGGAGTGTATGTAATGTGTCTGGCTGTGTAATGTGTCTGGCTGTGTGACGTTAACTTGTTAGCATTAACCTCGTAAGCCCTAGCTGTACGATTCAAGGTAGGAGTTGAGTTCCAATAGTAGAAGGTAATAAGGAGACAGAGATGTGGTTGCTCTTCTCAAAATGTGTGTTCTTTTTATTAGAATCACTAGAGCAAGATACTGTAACGATAACAAAAGAGAAGCCCGGCTTCAACTGAGGGTACTTAAGGAAAGAGAATTAAATGATATAAACAGCGACAAGAGGTCCATTACTTGTCCTGTGGCCGACTGCTCGCAGGTCTCTGTTTGAAGATCAGACAAAAGAGATTACTATATGGCCAATTTCCCAGCAAACCACACGCAGCAATTAGTGACAACAAACCACAGGTGACAGTCAATCAGTGCTAATTACAGAGAACAGGGTGACTTACTCCAGAATGGCAGTAGGGTTTCCAGTCCTGGAAGAGGACAGAAACCCAGAACGTTACACCTAGCCATATTTTCTGAAAATTCGCCAAAAAGTACATACCCAAGTAAATGGAAGATTGCTCCACTTCTACAAGGTCCATTTGCATGTTCCTGGTATCTAGGGACATCTATGGACCTCAGGGAATGTATTCCCAGTGTCAATTATTGTGTATGTTACTATGCTTGAGTAAATTGTAATGAACCAAAGGGGGAATATTAATTATTATTATAAAAAAAAAAATCATCTTGACGGTGAATAACATGCTAACATTGACGGCTCCAAGTTTGACAGGGGCTGGCGTGAGCTCAGTAGTGTAGTTTTATGAAATTTGAAAGGCCATCGAAAGCCCTGCGGTCTCTTATTTCATAGGACTACTCTCACGTATCACTGCGCTATATCCGCCGGTTCCGACTCAATGCTCTGAGATTTCTATAAACTTATATTTATTCATATAACACTTCAAATCATTGGTAAACAAACGTAGTGCTGAAAATACACTTTGACTGCAGTTTGATAGGGTTAGGGTATTTTCTCTTGGCTACATTTAAAAAAAGAATGCTAAATTAATTAATACGGAATGTATGGATCTATTTATGCGTGAAATTGTTGTTGGTCCGGTACCGCACCGCTCAGGCTTAAGGGTTAAAGAATTACACCAGGATAGCTTAGCAAAATAGCTACTCAGACGTTGTCGCTGTTGGGATTTTGCACACACCCATTGATTATCAAAACATACTGTCTAGGCTTATGACCATACGATGCCTGGTCATACTACATGTAGATCGACATATAGTTTTAAAGACACGAGCCAAATCGTAACTAGAGATTAGAACATTGTGCTGGATGGCAGGTAGACAGGAAGTGAAGTGAGTCACTTGCTCAAATTAAATAAAATTAAACCCGACGTCTGGTGAAACATGACGGATTGGACCCCCACATTGTGTTAAGAAGAAGGGGCTGTTTGTGGAGCGGTTGTACCCGCGTAGGAGAGGCCTTCACTGCGTATTCTTCGGGGCCTGAATGTCAAAACACGGAGATCGAATGAGGAGGCGGTTCTGTGGTTACAAACTCTGACCTGATATGCATGTCCGTGCATTTTTGCTTCGGTAACTTCACAGGACATAATATTTACATGGCCACAGCTTCTTCTTTTGTTGTTTAATGGCGGTTGGCAAACAGCTTCTAGGTGCATTGCCGCCACCTTCTGGTGGTAGTAACCCGCTACTACCAGTGGTTTTACCAGGTGCCGGTATGATTGTCGCATACATTTGATTTGATAAAAAAAATCAGAAACCATGACCCATCCCTAATAGGAAAACTGTGTCACAGTTCCTTGTCTATAATGCAGTGGCGGCCGGTGTGAACTACATTTGGGTGGCGCGGGGGGGTGAAGGGGGGGGGGGGGGGGGGGGGGGGCAAGCGGACAGCTGACCAAGCGAACACTGACTCGACATAACGTTACTCCGTTTCCAACGTTAAGTCGAGTTCATTCATACTACAACACTAGTACACGTATGATGATCAATCCAATAATGAACACATATGTATATCTTGTCCATTTTAAACAAGTTACCATTCATTCATTCATCCATTATGCATCACCAGCGGCGAAATTAAATGTTATAGTTCAACAACAACACGCTGTGTTGAGAGAGCGAGAGAGAGAGAGAGAGAGAGAGAGAGAGAGAGAGAGATAGAGAGAGAGAGAGAGAGAGAGAGAGAGAGAGAGAGAGAGAGAGAGAGACCGCATTAACTCACTTTGTTTAGTTGAAACGTGGTCCAGGAGGGCTTGATAAAGTGTATATGTCCACTGTCCCACAGTCCCAGACTGTTGATGTATATCCACTGTCCAGACTGCATCCAGCTAGCCATATAGCTTCTTGTTAGCCAAGTTATGCACCACAACACAAGTACTGTGATGAGCTGTGTCTTTGCCCATTTCCGCGTCAAACAGCCTGAAAACTACCTGGCGTTCTATCGCCCCTGCTCTAAGACAAACTCTAACCTTAACCAACTTTGAAAGAGTGCCTAAACTTAAACCGTCGAAAGAACTTGCCGTCATGCTATATAGACAAACTCTAACCATAACCAACTTCGAAGAGTAACTAAGCCTAACCAGTGTAGAAACTGGCGTCGGCCAATCAGAGAGCGTCTCAGAGAAATGCGGCTACGGAAAGTATAGACGCCTGCTTGCTTAGATGATATAGATCGCTTGAAACGCGCCGGCTTCCATCATATTACATCATATTTCAACGCACAGTGCGTTACGCACTGATAGGCGAAATTTATTTGGTTGACCTATTTTATTGGCTGCGAGGAAACAGCGATGAAACCAGTGCACGCCCTGCCGTGCGCGATACGAGTCGCCCCGGCCTGAGAGCTATAGTTACTAGTGACTTCCTGTGAATGAAAAACAATTATTTATATTTGATATATTAACGTTATATTGTGCATTGGAAACACAACATACTTAAAATTAGTAAATATTATTCATTTTAAACATGTTTATTTTATTTCTAGGGCTCTAAAAAAATATATATATCCTTCTTCTCCTCTCTTTTAACCAGGGAGGCGGCGCTCTAGCGCCCACTATGGACGAACCGCCACTGCTATAATGTAACATAAAAGAGCCATATATGACATTACAAACTAGATCAACATATAATCACATTCTAAATCATTTTATACTTGATGAATGTGCCCAGACTGGCTCAGTCTCTCAATTAATTTAAGGTCAAATAATGAAGCTGTGAAGAATGAAGAATGAAATTATCCAAATGATTCAATCTATAAGGCTGGCAGAAGAAAAGTGCTATTGCATAATACCCAAATTATATTGATATCAACCTTTTGAGTGAACCAAAATAAAAGGAAAATTGTATGTACAAATTATATCAAATTGAAACTGGGCATCAGGCAAATCATAAAGACTTGAGCATTACATGTAATTTAAATACCAGATATCCCCATATGTTTATTCAACTAGATCTGAAAGGTCCATCCTAAAACAACATTTACATCATATATTCCTATTAGTAGAGAACAGTTGAACTTAATAAACAAGATAAACAAGTCTCTCTCTTGAAGGCCAAAATAAATGTTCCAACACTCTTTTGACATGTGATCAAAAAGATAGAATAGAATAATTCCACAAGTTAGCAAGTGTCCCTTGATGACATCATCTTGGTTCTCAGTTCTCTAGCTTGGAGAGATACAGTAATGTTCTTAAATGATCGACCTGTCCAAGATAAGAATCATCATTCTGCATATTTCCCCTATCGGCAGTTTAGGATATGTTTTAGTTACAGTCAGGTTTTTTTTCTTCTGCTTACATTTGACTAACCAACCAAATTAGCCAAAAACGGTTATAGGCTACAGACAGAATTACATCATGTAGCCTACATGCTGCTGGTTATAGGCTACAGACAGAATGTCATCATG
Source organism: Notolepis coatsorum (assembly GCF_963971535.1). Taxonomy (NCBI): domain Eukaryota; kingdom Metazoa; phylum Chordata; class Actinopteri; order Aulopiformes; family Paralepididae; genus Notolepis; species Notolepis coatsorum. The sequence goes on along the minus strand of NC_140172.1, from coordinate 127,847,819 downwards.
TAGCCTACATGCTGCTGGTTAGAGGCTACAGACAGAATGACATCATGTAGCCTACATGCTGCTGGTTATAGGCTACAGACAGAATGTCATCATGTAGCCTACATGCTGCTGGTTATAGGCTACAGACAGAATGACATCATGTAGCCTACATGCTGCTGGTTATAGGGCTACAGACAGAATGTCATCATGTAGCCTACATGCTTCTGGGTTATAGGCTACAGAACAGAATGTCATAATGTAGCCTACATGCTGCTGGTTATAGGCTGCTGCCAGACATCCAACTACTAGGAACCTAGTAGCTGACTCCCACCTAAAAGGTCAATATACTGTATACTTACGTTATGCATACCGCACCTTATGTATA
>NC_140172.1:127785407-127847255 GCF_963971535.1 Notolepis coatsorum | reverse complement strand
TCAAGGCTCTATTCGGGGGCAAAGAGGCCCACTTCACAGCACGTTGTATCGTGGTGAAGGCTTCAACTTTTAGGATACTCAACTACTGCTGTATCCACCTGCGACGTATTTATACGTAAGGTGAATAATCTAGTGCCAACCTCAGTTCTGTCTCGTATTACTGCGCAAACCTGGACATGTTGAGACATGCCTTGGCGGTGGCTTTGAACTTGCCATTGGGGGTATGGCCGTTGGCGCCTAGGGGTCGCTGTCCAATAGGAGAACGAATATTATGGTCTGGCTTGTACCTAGGTAAAGGGATATTCCGTGTATATATACAAAGAATATACAAGGGATATCAGACGATATACAAATATTATACAAGGTATCTCAAGTAATAAATATATATATTCGGTTTAATCTGACCCTTTGTAACAATTATTATTATTATTTTTTTTATCATTCTTTCCAAAAGAAAAGTGGCCTAGAAGCTAACGCTAATTTCATGCATACCAGCGAGGCTAACTGCCTAACAGGCACAGAGGCACTGAAAGAGGATTTCACCCATCTAATGAACACACTACTAGACAAATATCAAGATGTATCCATCAGTGGACCAATTGCATGCTTTTGCAGAGGACAAGAAGCATTCTGTCGACTCCTTCAGACATTAAGCACCCCCACAGCCCAAATGGAATGATACATAGTCGACTAATAGTCGACTATCGGCTAATTTCGGCCAATCATAGTCGACTATCCAAATCCTTAGTCGGGGACAGCCCTACACACAACATGTAAACAACAACATACATTTTGGACCTGCCAATTTTTTTTTAACGATAACATCATTAATAAAAAAAAATGGGGGGGGGGGGGGGAGCAATACTTTAATTTCACAACCTCTTAAGCTGCAAGGGCTGATTTTCCCACCGGCCCTTTGCCGGCCCTTTGGCGACCTCTAGTGGCTCTGGTGTGCATATTCTTTTATACAATATATATATCGAATTAAAGCCCCGTTTGTTGCCTGTCGATAGCCCTTTCAGGTGACAAAATCCGTTCAGCGGTTCTCGAGTTACATGCCGATATTTGAGGCTTGCGCAAAGTACACGATATTGTGCACAATACTACTCCCAACTCTTGGGGCTCTAGTTCCGTCAATCATTTGGCGATCTCGAAGATTATTGGACAGGATTGTAGCCAATGAGTGTGGCTTTCCAATGATACCCCAGCTGGGGATGTACGAATCAGGGATCTAGGTGAAAAACCCATGAGCGAAAACAGGAAGAGAAAAACCGCTGAATGAATTGAAGTCTATGAGAAAACTGAGCTTTTCTTTTGTACACAGTTTACCAAAATCCCTCCTAATTACTCATTTCTCAATAGATCTTTGTTAAATTTTGACATGAACTACATAAGGCTTCAGGCTATGGATCTCATGAGTTTTTTTTTAAGCCATACGAATTTCTGGGGAAATACTACTTCTGGACTACTAACTTCTACAGAAAAACTTGAGTAACAAGTTTTTCTACAACTCAAGTTCAGACCTATGTTAGTCTATTTCATTAGCACTTAAAGTCATCTTTCTTTATTGTATCATATACTTCAGAATGTTATCGTTCAAAAGAGACCAGGCTTATGCATGTGCTATAAGTATAAAATATAGTATTTTGGTTTGCAAAAAATGTATGCAGTCCTCAAAAACGAAAACAAAAATGGCCACTTTTCTGCCCGCATGTTGTTAATTAAATAAAGAAGCGGTGTCAAACTTGAGAGTTGCCAATAGGCTACTCATATAGTGATTGTTAGCCATTATTCTGTGTGGATTCACTAACCTTGTGGATTATTGGATTGTGGGATACATTCAGGGGTGTAAAAAGTACCCATAAATGATACTTAAGTGAAAGTATGGGTACCGTCTAAAAATCATACTCAAGTAAAAGTCAGAGTATCTGGCTAGAAACACACTTGAGTAAAAGTCAAAAAGTTTCTACTTTTAAATGTAAGTACTAAAAAGTAAAAGTAAAAACCTTTTTTTCTGACTGTCTATTCTTCTGATAGCAGGTGTTTAATCAAAGATCCCCGCTTTCTAGTCTTGCATTTACATTACATTTACATTTAGTCATTTAGCTGACGCTTTTATCCAAAGCGACTTACAAGTTCTGTACGACAAGTCATCAGGAAGGGTACAACTCTATCAGCTGAGTAACAATGTTCATCAAAGTGTTGCGTGTTACAGTGTATGTTAGTTTATTAGGACAAGTGCATGACAGTAAGGTTAGATTTGTTTTTTTGTTGTTGTTGTTGTTTGTTGTTCTAAATACAAGGACCAATCAGCATGGGTATGGTCGGGTTCATTTTCCATTGATGGGGATTTGATTGGCTGTTTTTAAATTAAGTGCGGCCGCAGGATTAATAACGTTAACGTTAGTTCGGCCAGAGAAACAAATATACTAATTAAAATGGTTGCACCTGCAAGATTTGTACTTTCTACTTTGTAGGTCTGCATTTTAAATATAAGGAGTAAAAAGTATGTTTTTTTTTCTGAAATGTAATCGAGTAAAAGTACAAGTATACAAACTTAATAATACTTGAGTAAAGTACAAATCCCCCAAAACAGTACTTAAGTATTGTAACAAAGTACACTTACTCAAGTACTTTACATTTCATGCTGGAAGCTTGCATTTTATACCCTTTGTGGAACTGAAACTTGCTTAGCAACATCTCTATACATTTACACTCTTTGAGAATGTGAGGTGCTATGAATATGCAAATTGGCAAAAGGCATGTATTGATATTTACCAGGAATCCCATGTCGGCAGCTTCTTTCAAGACATGTCAATATCTACTTAACTATAAAATAAACATGAGTGGGGGGAATCTTTAACACTGAATTAGGGGCTCTAATGGATCATATTAGAATCAAGCATGAGATTCAAATGGGTTCTATTTTTTAGAAATGAGGATTTATTGAGCCCAATCTCATTTTAATTGGTGTGACTGCTTCTTTCAAGGTAACCATGAATCTAATTGAGTTGTGTTAATCCTTGCGAACGGAAGGCAATCACAAGCATCTCTCAGTGTTCACAAATATATTCAGAGCGTGAACTCTAATCGAAATTCACTTCACTTACCACTTCATTTATCAGAGTTACCTTGTTAAGCCAATATAGAACTTAATAATATAGAGGTGAGGTCCTGCAAATGGTGTCAGACACATTACAAGTTACACAATGGTTTAATTAACTAAAGTAAAATAAGCCCAATACTACTGTATTATGAGACAGTAGTCAGGCAAATTAGACCTGAAAAATGGTCTAAGGTTAATTATGATATTATGATTTTTTTTCTTTTTATCAAATAAATTGATCTTGATCGTCAACTGAAATTCATAGGTTAACCATCTTTTTTTTTTATCCACTTTTTCTCCCATTTTTCTATATTTTCTCCCATCCCAATTTCGTATCATCCAATTCAACCCTCCCCTGTCACGAACGCTGTTTCTTGCCTCCCACAAGCCGGCTGCAATGTGGACTAAGTCATACATAGCACAAGTCCCCTCCGGTACTTGAGGTAACAGCAGTCGCATCTTTTCACCTGCATAGCTCGATCTCTCAGTGGCGAGGAGTAACGCATGGGAGGCTCACGCTGCCCCCGACACGTGCTGATTCTACTGCGCAGGCACACCAACCGACCTGTAGGAGTCGCTGTCCACAACGCCCGATCCCCACCCATCAGTTTCCCACCCCCTAATACGGCCAATGTGTATTAGTATGAACGACCAGCTAAACTGAAAGCAATGTGGAGCGCTGGGCTCGAACAGGCGAGCCTAGCGTCTCCGCATTCGTGGCGAGCGCCTTGCCCACTACGCCACGTAGCCGCCCCTGGTTAACCATCTTTTATATGACCACTTCATCACCGTTCACTGTAAATTGTAATAGTGGCCTGATCAGAGTGGTTGTCCAAGTAAGGATAATCAATGAGTAGGTCTGTGTTAAAGGTGGAGGCAACGAACCACTCAACGCAAGTGGAGTGTCTTAAAATCGTTAACACACTCCTACAAGTTGATTATTCCACTTATACGCTCCTCTCCTACGTTACTGCACTAAGAGCAGCCTTCACTTACCCAATTCCAGAAAATATATCCACTACTCCAAATCAAGAAATAAACAAATGGTGGCTAGGTGGTGTAGTGGGCAAGGCGCTCGCCATCAACGCTGGAGACGCTGGGTTCGAATCCAGCTCTCGGCATTGCTATCAGCTTGGCTGGTCGTTCATACTAACACAATTGGCAGTGTTAGGGGTGGGAAAGCTGATGGGTGGGTCCTGGGCGTTGTGGACAGCGACCCCTACAGTTCGGTCGGGGCGCCTGCACAGCGAGGGTAGGATCTGGAGGGAGGTAGTGTGACCTTCCACACGTTACACTCTCCCGGTGAGAATCTGCGCTGCCAGGCTGGCTGCCGGCTGGCTGCACATGCGTCGGAGGAAAGCATGTGACAGTCTCCGGCCTCCCGGACCAACAGTAGGGGGGAGTGCGCAGCAACCAGGAATTGGCATAACGACTAAAACAGTGGGATGGGAGAAAAATCGGAAAAAGGAGGGGGGAAAAAGATAATAAAAAAATAATAATAATAAAAAAAATGAAATAAACAAATGACGATGAGTATCTTTTGATGGCGGACATGTTAGTTTAATGATCAGACACGGAAAACTATGTTATGCATCAGACGGCCTGATGGCGGGGCCGCCACATACTCATGTGCACGTCTACCGGGTCGGGCTTCATTTTTCGAGGATCATCCAATACCAGTGGCGGCTGGCCACTAGGGGCGCTGGAGCGCCGCCCCCCCTGGTAAAGAGAGCAGGAGAAGAAGAAAATGTTTAATTTTAATTTTAGACCCCTAGAAATAAAATAAACATGTTTAAAATGAATAATATCTACTCATTTTAAGTATGTTTGTGTTTCCTATGCACAATATAACGTTAATATATCAAATATAAATAATTGTTTTGTGATTCACAGGAAGTCACTGTCTGATAGAGAGTAACTACCTCTGAGGCTGGGCAGAGACGTATCGCGCACACATTGGGCGTGCACTGTATCATCGCTGTATCCTCGCAGCCAATGAAATAGGTCAAGCAAATACATTTCGCCTATCAGTGCGTAACACACTGTGCGTTGAAATATGATGTAATACGATGGAAGCCGGGCGCGTTTTCTAGCGATCCAAGCAAGCAGGGTCCTTGACCGTCCTTCCTGCTGTGTTGTCACGCCCCCAGTCCGGACAGTTTGCCAGCGTACTAGACTAGTAGTAGCTGCTACCATGGAGCATGGAGGCAGGACATTTCGAATGCAGGTAAATCCCTCAAAACAATACCTTTTGAGAGATGAAGACTGGAGTGAAAGAGTTTTGACCTCATCTGCCTGCTGGACCTGACGCTCGTTTCAACTAAACAACAAGTGAGTCGCGATCTCTCTCTCTCTCTCTCTCTCTCTCTCTCACTCTCTCTCTCTCTCTCTCTCTCTCTCTCTCTCTCTCTCTCTCTCTCTCTCTCTCTCTCTCTCTCTCTCTCTCTCTCTCTCTCTCTCTCTCTCTCTCTCTCTGTGATAGGCAGTATACTGTATTGTCTACTGTCTTGTTTGTTGAAGCGAGGCACTGCTCTGTTTGTTGTGACTTGTGAGCGATGCACTGCTCTCTTAAATTATGAGGTAATTTCATGTTAGAGCAATGCTCTGTTGTTGTGAGCGACACACTACTCTGTTGTTCTATAAGGTAGTTTAGAACTGTAGCCTTGGATGTGTGTGTCTGTGTAAGAGAGAGAGATAGAGGGGGATACTAACTAATTAATTTAGCTGCGGGGGGGCATAATCACCCGGACAATATAATGGTATAACTTGTTTAAAATGACAAGATATACATCTGTGATTATTATTGGACGGATCTGAATACGAGAGAGAGAGAGAGAGAGAGAGAGAGAGAGAGAGAGAGAGAGAGAGAGAGAGAGAGAGAGAGAGAGAGAGAGAGAGAGAGAGAGAGAGCTGTGCGTGTTTGTGTAGGGCTATTGCAAACGTGGCTGCATTGACTGACTGTGATCATATATTGATTGATGGCAATGGTGATAGTTGTACTCTACCTACTTAAATATTCGCCAATGCGTGCCTCGGTACATGTTTGCAAAATGTTTGGTATAGCGCCCCCCCTGGAGAAGAATTCACCAGCCGCCACTGTCCAATACACTGTTTGAACGTTGCATTTGCCGCCTTTCGATCACCTCCACACTCAACCAATTGCGTGCTTCGGGTCTCGAGTTACATGAAGATATATCCAGCGAGCGTAATTTGACAGACCGCTCTGTCAAGTGACCACTTCCGGTTCTGAACGGTCTAGAACTGACCAATCACCGCTGATGGCAAAAATTATTGATCACCATTGTAACCAACGAGCGTCCACTCCGAAAGAGACTGAAGCCAAGCGGGTGAGAGTGGGGAAAGATGGTGAAAGTTGATGAAAAAGTCTGTTGTTGTGACTCAAGCGTCAGAATGAATTGAAGTGGGTGGCCATCTTGAATAATCACACTGTTTTTTACTGGTACACACACAATTTACCAAAACATTTGTGGTAGATTTTAGACATAGATCATCATTAAATCAAACTAATGTGTTATATTTAGAGAAAACAGCTGCAATAGTCAAGTCAACCAAATACATGCTTCTGGTGATTAGATTACTCTGCCCTTTTGCCTGTCTCACTAAAATAGATAAGGTTATTTACTAACGCAAGACCCCTCACAAAAGGTTGGGTGTCGGGCCACTCAACAGCCGGCTGTAAACTGTAAATAACTGTTTGAATAAGCTCTTCGGGGGTTCTAGAACAAAAGAGCCACCTGGGTTCGTCAGGGTGGGGGACAGGAAGGATTTCAGATAAGCCTTAGTTACCCATTCACACACACATACACACACACACACACACACTCACACATACACACACACACACACACACACATAGACATACACACACACAGACACACACAGACACACACACACACACACACACACACACACACACACATAGACACACACACACACACACATTCACACACACAGAGGAGACATGTGTGACACACACTTAGAGACAGAAGTCTGAGGAGGAAAGTTTAAGTTTCAATATTGCTGTAACTAAATGTATGTTTAAATCCTTAATTTAAGCTCCAAACAAGCTGTAGCTATTTCCTGGTATATTGTACTTGTAATCTTGAATTCTGAAGCCATATTAAACTGTGTAAAATCAGAAGATGTAAGTTAAAATATAAATAGAATAGGCTTGTTTATATTAGGGTAAGAATTCACTAGGTAATTAGTTTTCACTTAAAGTGAAAATAAGTCACTATGATAAGAACTGTGTTCAAGTATAATATCTCTGTGTTTAGGTGATCAAATACAATTCAAATATAAATGTTATGAAATAAATAAATGCAATGTATTAAAGTAGATAGTTAGATTAAATGAAACTTATTTGACTGTGTAAGGACCGCCTCCGTTTGCATTCAAGCATAGAGAGGCTATGATTGGACAAACCACAGCTGATGATGTCATCACCCAGAGACTCTGGGCCTTGAGATAAAATGGGATGTGGTGAGGGGGAGAGGACACTCTGAACACCCAACTGACAGGAGAACACCTCGAACCACCCATCCACACAGAGGAGCGGCAGCAGGACAACAGAAGAACTTTTGGAGCGAAAAACAGAATCCTCTTTGTTGTCAGCCAGACAACAAAGACCATCAACAACTTATCAACTATCATTCTCTTTACTGTAATATTAGTCTGGTTGTTTTCATTTACGGCATAGTGTCTTTGATCACAATTATAGCATTCTTTATTGTAATTTGTATACACTCTTAACTTTGATTAAACAGCTGTTATATAACCTTTTCCTCCTAATTCCTTCTGCCTGCACCGCTGAGAAGATATAAGTAATTCCCAGAGCTTATGAGTTATTGAAACAACGCAGAGTACTAAGCACCCGGTTCTGATACAGAGCAGAACCGTAAAAGCTTGGGAATCCACTTCATTTGGTGTCGCGACCCGTGAACAGCGGCGGCCCAGGACGAGAAATTTTTTTTTCCTTCACTCATCGACCTCATCAGCGGACGACGGGGACACAGCGGCGGGAGCTTCGTTCCTTGGGACAGAGGTGAGTGTTGGAGGAGAATGGGCTGTTCTGTTCGAACTACAAGGGGTTGGGATAAGCTATTGCTTCATGTAGACTTATGTGAAGTAATTACAAGACCTCATATTGTTGTGATATGATGACATATTAGGATTCACAGCCTATCTGGTTACGGGACAGGTTATAAGCGTCGTATGGCGACTGACTACAGGTTTTCCTGGCCATAGGGGGCGCTTCCTGAGTAATACGAGAACCCTAGAAACGTATTCTCGGGAAAAGGAGCGCGGTAATGATTGATAATTTGATTGTTCTGAATGGAAAGAGAGCTGTGTATAAAATGGGCTCTGTTGCTATTGGGAACATGCAAATCAGGTGTGGTAAAGATGAATTGGAACCTTCGTGAATCGGGGAAATGGTACCTTCGTGAATCGGGGAAATGGTGTGTGAGGTTACGGGTATAATACGTGGTTTTTGATATAAGCGGGGTCGTGTTCGTGCTTGAAGGGCCCAATAAAAGAATGGTTTACTGACTGATCGCGTGATAGTCTGGACGTGTCTGCAGGGACCATTCGGCCGAATTAAATGAAGGTGCGTGTTCGATTTTAGGGCCGTGCCGAGCAGACCCGGAGGTCTTATTTGACTTCGAGCAGAACAGGCATGTTAGTTAACTGCGTTACGCTGTAACAATAAATGAGTACTTAATAAAACAATTCGGTCGAGATGACTGATAAGTACTTAGTGGGAATTCAACAAAAGCTATTGTAAGCTTAAATTTATAATATGAAAGTGTGTGCGATTACGTTTGGTCTCGTGTTTACTAGTCGCGCTGCTGTGCGACGTTCGAGAGACGATAATGTGCGTGAATGCTGATTTTGTATTTTTATTTGTAGTTAGGAAGCGTGTATGAATGAATGGTTGGCGAATGGCTATGGTTAGGAATGATTGGTGGTACGTGTGAGAGTATTGTTGTATTATTATGTAATTTAAGTCGCCGGTTAGCCGTGGGGTAATGTGATGATAACGCCGGTTTTTCGGGGCCGGTGGAACGCAGCAGCAGTTAGCTGCTGTATTAGCCTCTGAGGCGACCGGAGGATGAGGCGGACAAATAGGCGTAAGTTCAGATGTATAAGGTCGATCGGTAGTGTCTTGGGATTACGGGGATGTGTTAGGCACTTAAGAATTTTCATATTCGTGGCGGATAAAATAGTTGTATAATGTTTTAGGTGAACGGGATAGTATGTTGCGGGGACCCGGAAGTCGTTCTGAGCTCGCCGGTGGTGACGACAGAGGGGTCAAACTAGTGTTTTGCGGCGGCCTAAAGGCTGTTATGTTTTTATATTTCTGTTTAGATCACTACACTGACGTTTTGAGGGGATTGGGGTTCTGTTGTGGGGAATGTGGTGTTATATTAACATTGCGAGGAGACGGCCCGCGCGGCGAAACGGGTCGATGGGTCGTTGGGGAACGTTTTTATGGGATCATGGGTGAAGCTAAGCTAATGCTACCTAGCCGCGCTAACGGCTAAAGCGGTCGCCGGTTGTGACGTCATAAGGGTGCGCGGTCTGGCGGCCTGCGACGTGGCTAACGAAGCTAAGCTAACTGTGCTGACGTCATGGCATGACGGGGCTCTCGGGATGTCTCGCGAGGGGGCGTCCATATTAGTAGGGGCGCCGGCGTCCATCTTGGGAGGGGCACCAAGCGTCCATTGTTAAGGGGAAGGTGGAGTTTATTTAGGAATACGGTAGGGGGCGGAAGAGGACAGGATGAGTATTTTTGGGTTCTGCTCACAGAACGTTTTCATTTGGGGGTTAGTGTGCTGGTAAAGTGAGATTGGATTGTTGTGCTTTAATCTGGTGGTGGATTGTGGGGCCTTGGCCCCCCCTCCCCCTCACTCTCTCTCTCTCACCCTCTCTCTTTCTCTTTCGCCCCCCCCCCCCCCCCTCTCTTTCTTTCCTTCTCTCACCCCCCCCCTCTCCCTCTCTCTCTTTCCTTCTCTCAACCCCCCCCCTCTCTCTCTCGCACCCCCTCCCTCTCTCTTTCTCTTTCACCCCCCCTCTCTTTTTCCTTCTCTCACACCCCCCCTTGCTCCCTCTCTCTCTTTCCTTCTCTCTCTTTCCTTCTCTCACCCCCCCCCCTCTCCCTCTCTCTCTTTCCTTCTCTCACCCCCCCTCTCTCTCTCCCTCTTTCCTTCTCTCACCCCCCCCCCTCTCCCTCCCTCTCTTTCCTTCTCTCACCCCCCCCCTCTCCCTCTCTCTCTTTCTCTCTCTTTCCTTCTCTCACCCCCCCCTCTCCCTCCCTCTCTTTCCTTCTCTCACCCCCCCCCCTCTCCCTCTCTCTCTTTCCTTCTCTCACCCCCCTCTCTCTCTCTCTCTCTTTCCTTCTCTCACCCCCCCCCTCTCCCTCCCTCTCTTTCCTTCTCTCACCCCCCCCCCTTCTCTCTCTCTCTCACCCTTTCTCTTTCACCCCCCCCCCTCTCTTTCTTTCCTTCTCTCACCCTCCCCCTCTCTCTCTCTTTTGCTCCCTCCCTCTCTCTCTCACCCCCCCTCTCTCTCTCTCTCCTCCCTCCCTCTCCCTTTCGCCTCCCCCCTCTCTCCTCCCTCCCTCTCCCTTTCGCCTCCCCCCTCTCTCCCTCTCCCTCTCCCTCTCACCTCCCCTCCCTCTCTCTCTCTCTCTCTTACCCCCCCCCACCCCCCCCCCCCTCTCGCTCTCTCCCTCTCGCTCACTTCCTCCCCCTCACTCCCCTCATGGGTATGGGCATGGGACTGTTGTGATGTGGTGTGGTATGAACGAGGGCTCTCGTTCCCGCGCCGCCTCTTTTCCATATTTTCTTCCCCCCTCGGCCCCCCCGAAACGCTCTCTCGTTTTCTCCTGGTTTGGGCCTGTATATAAATATGTTGTTTTCTTTATGGGTTTCAAACGCGGTGTAGTGCTAGGTTTATTGTTTATTGCTGTTTACTGTAGGGTTCAAAGGCAGTTGGTTGAGTTTGGGACTTGTTTAGTGTATGTTGTGGTTCCATATTCAGTTTTATTGTTATTTTTAGGGAATTTCTAGTGCTGGTAGTGGTATTGGCTGGCGTTAGGGAAATGGGGTCGTACTCAACCGGCGATGGGGCCGTGCTCTCTGGCTCTCTCCAGGTCTCCGGCCACCTTCCGGTCTCTTGACTTAACGGAGAAATGTAGCGCTGCTGACCCGGGGCAACGCGGGTTCAGGTTGACGAAGCTGCATATGGACCATATGATGTGGTCCCTGGGTGGCGGCCGGTCGTGTTGAACCAGTGGCGCTACGCTTTGGTCGACAAGGTGCTCGTACTTCTTTCCTTGCATTTGGACGAGCTCCGGCTGGTAAGGCGGGGGCTCCATGTCAGTATTTTTGTGTGGCGTTCATGTTGGTGGGCCGTAAGTCGGAGCATATTTACTCTGCTCGGCTGCGCCTGCGATGGGGGTGTGGGTAGACAGTTCGTTGTGGCTCACTGTCTGCCTCCACGCTTTGACGGGGATGCGCTATGTGTGCGACTCGTCGATGCTCGCTACCACACTGCGCACATTTTTCATTTTAACGGGGGTACGGGGACTGCTAGACGTCGTGGCGGGGGTGGGCTTGCTGTCTGCCACCGCGCATTAACGGGGATGTGCTATGCGTGCACTCGTCAAAGGCTCGCTGCCACACTATGCGCATTGGGTTATATTGTGTGTGGGTATTTGGGTGACTGTGGTTACGGTGGTTGAGTGGTGTCAGAGGTGCTGTGTGTGTGTGGCAGTGGTTGTGGTGGAATGATCTTTGAATATCCTTGAGTTGGAGGCCCGGGGTTTCGCATTCCAGGTTGCAAACTGGGGGTGACGCCGTGGGCCACAGGACGAGTTGACCAGTGAGATGTCATTGGTCGGCAGGGATTTCAATGTGGGGATGGTGTCGGCGCCTGTGGTTATGAACGGGTTGTGTGACACTGTTCTAAATGCACGGGGACTTCAGTGACATAAGACACTGAAAATTGATTTCTGTTCTCGTGAGAAGCGCGTTTTTAACACCTAAAGGGTTAGGTGTTACGGGGGAAATATAGTAACTGTGTGAGAAATTATGAATGGGAAATATGTATGTTACTGATATGTATAATGTAATATGAGCGGAATACATTGTTAGGCTTTCACGGACAGAAATAAATATAGTTACACATACACATAGTCATTTGCAAAGAACAATTAGAGTAAAAGTGAGATTATTCACCTAAATTACCATGTCCAATACAGATGTTTAGAAATGATAGGCTGTAAATAACAAGTTTCTGATTGACCAACAGAAGGAGAAGGCTGATGCAAAATAAGTTCCCCGGAGTTGTGTTAAGGAGGATCATGACAACGGGATTGAGAGTTCTGGTTTTCCAATGGAGACAACTGAAAAAAGATTAAGGCTGTGTCATTGATAAATCAAAAACGAAAATTGCACAAATGCTCTCAAGTGATTTTAGTATAGGAGATGCCCGACATTCCATGCTTAAAGATAAATGATGGATTGTGAACGGGAAATGTCACTGATAATTAAGTGTATTTTTTTTTCTTCTCTCTTCACAGCTGCTCCGGGACGGATGGCCAGCGCTGACAATTTCGGACCCCAACAGGGAAATCAAAGAGACTGTTGAAAGTCGGGGGGTATAGTATCACACAGCGAGTTATCAATTCCTGTTTGCACCAATATAGAAGTGTGAGTGAAATTAACTCAAGTTTGGTAAAAATAGTTTGAATACAGAGAAACTTGCTTTCCAAACGGTGACATTACGAGTGTTTGAAGAAAGGTGAGAATGGAAAATACACAGATAGGAGCAACTGGAGGGTTAGATGCACTAACCATAGAAAGGGTAGACAATCTGTCTATTTCAACGACTGGAGATGTCACAATAAAAGTGACGAAAAAATGGCCAAAGATATTCAGGCCATTACAGAACCTTGTATTTAAAGGAGGCCGGTATAGAATGCATACCCAAATTAAGAAACAGAAAAAGAGATTGCGAAAGATAATAAAAAGAAATAATGTCGGTAGTGGGGTAATGCCGATAACCTCTGCAGACATTACATTGACCGAATTGAACAGTGACGTTAACCTAATTGACTGGAATGTGATCGACTCCCCTCTAGTGTCCAGTGTGACGGAGGGACTGGAAATAATGTCTTTAACCCCGCCACAGGGAGTCGTTGCAGCAAGCGACCCAGAGACAACTGTATTACCCGAGTCGATCCACGCTGAAGTGTCCGTTGCAGGTGACTGCCAGTTAACCAAGAGACAAAGAAAGCAACAGAGGAGAGCGATGTTGTTGCAGCAGTCCCAGGGAGTTGACGCTGGCCGTACAGAGACCGACAACAGGTATGGAATAATACGTGAACAGTTTCTACAGCCCACCAGTGTCCCTTGCCCAGGTTTTCCCCACCCCCAACATCAGCCCCAAACTGGGAGGCGTGGCCCGGTGACGAGGAGCCAGTCAGTGAGGGCCAGGGTGGGATCCGGAACTCGGCCATTTGGGTGTTGGTCGTGCGGGATTCTCGGACATATATCGAGGGACTGTGATCAGGACCAAGGTCGGTATCAAGTACGGTGTCCACAGCCAGCAAGCTCCCCCTGTCTAGGACCCCCTCAGCACCAAAGCCAAGATGAGAGGCGGGGCCCAGCGATGGGAAGTCAATCCGCCAGCGCTGAGATGGGGGAAGAGGCGTTGTCCTATAGACAAAAGAGAGCGTTTGTGACAGCGTTCGAACAACACAAGGCAGTTCATCGAGATCTGATGAAGACACAGCTGGAGATCGGTCAAGCCGCACACGAGACGCGGAGAGTGGAGCAAGAATGGGCGAGAAAGTATGTACTGATAGATAATACAGCGATTGGGGTCTTGCTTCGGGCGTCGGAATTAGCCGCACACAAGACTCAGAGATTGGAACAAGAACTGGCAAGAAAGACTGCGCTACTAGAAGCGACAGCTATTGAGATCATGTTTCGGGCGTCGGTGTTAGGCAACCGTGACCGAGCAATGCCGTGTGCTTCGTCGTCTGGACTGGTAGCTGGCCCCTCTCAACAACGGGCTCAAGGAACTGTGACTGAACCAAATAGGTACGTGGCTTTCTCCTCCGAACAGGCTCCAGGGAACCATGGTGATGATGGCATACCGCCAGGACATGTTCTGGGCCCGATGACCCCAGGGTCATCCGGTCACAGGCGGCTGACCCACCGGGTCCCACAACCCGGGGGAGACAGCCAGTGTTGTTGGATCTGTGGAGTGAAAGGTCATTTTCAAAGGTCATGTCTGCAGAGGCCACCGGCAGAATAAAAATATATACAACTGATTAAGGTACAGATGGAATAGGTTGAATAAAAAATATATGCTCCGGGTTAGAATAAAAATAGAATAAAAATAAATAGAGGGGTTAGGTGATTAGATTATGAATGAAAGTTACTAAAAACGGATGTATGAGGGACTGACAAATGCATGAACTAATCAGACTAACAAGAAAATCTAATTATGTTCATTTTGTTTATTCATATGATTTCCCTTTTTTGTTTCTTAGTTAATACGGGGGTGTATAAGCCTCTAGATGATAGGTTAAAAATGAGCTCAAAAGAAAAAAGAGAAAGCTCACAAGTTTGGTTTATTTTTTCATTTATTGGTTTGCCATGGGTTTTTCTTTGTATGTTTTGTTTTCTGTTTCCTTTCTTTCTATATATTTTTTTCTTAGGGTGCCTGGCAAGCTGGGAGTGATCTCGACACATCAGGACTGGGTAGTATATGTCTGTAAAATGGACTGGGAACAAAGTGGATGGACATGAGCTGGTTCATGGATTTTTGTTCTCCGCCCATTGAATACCCGGTTTTAGGGGCTGGGGGTGTGTCGTGATTGGTGAAAGTGTTGGGAAGCATGATTCTCTGTACATTAATAAAGCTCAATAGGTTTGGTCTCTATTGGCCAAATTAGTCTTTGTGTAGGGTGTGAACATGTGCAATTGATGATTGGCTTGTGGGGGACTCCGTGGGCTTGATGAAGGCTGGCGGAGAGTGTGGAAGATGTGTGTTTAAGGCGGACTGTGATTTGTTGCCATACACACAGGATTACTGGGAGAGTGGATGTGTCAGTGCTGACTGTCCGGGCCGGGGTGCAGCTGTCCAAAGGACGAAGGTAATGATGTTTGAATGTGTATTCCACATCGAAGGGTGGTGGGAGTATACTGTTTAGACAGCATAAAATAATGAGAGCCATGTGAATTTTTCAGAATTTTGAAAATTAATGATCTAGAAGCCATGAAATATATAGATAAATGATTTGGAAAAGAAAGTTGTCAAAACTCAGACCAGTAAAGAGATTCTGAGGGTGGAAAAGTATGGATTCTCAATCAATTGTTGTGGTAGAGGTGACCTGCACTGTCCCGAAGCGAAATCTTTACTCACTGCAGGATACGGATGGGAGATTGGGGAGTCAGCAGTCATCAGAGTGTGGTACGAGGAAGACCAAGGACTCCATCGGTACTGTTGATCCAGGACACTGGCAAGTGTCTACCCAGCGGTTCCATGGGGAACCACAACACTGCGGGTACCAAGAGAACCAGGAGAAGCCTACCTCTCAGGCCGGGAGAGTTCCGGCCAACGCAGTGACCGGGTCTTGAGGCTTCAGAGGGAAACGACAGGCAACCAACGAGGAGACAGGCGGCTAGGCCTCAGCAACAACTCCGGCTGTCAACAGACGCAAGGCCTCAACCATTGACCAGAGGGTCAACAAGCGAAAGGGTGGAGCTGCTATCGCCCCTATCAACGACCAGGCGGAGGGGGAGAGAAGCGAACCTC
Organism: Notolepis coatsorum; assembly: GCF_963971535.1. Classification (NCBI taxonomy): domain Eukaryota; kingdom Metazoa; phylum Chordata; class Actinopteri; order Aulopiformes; family Paralepididae; genus Notolepis; species Notolepis coatsorum. Next base: position 127,831,294 of record NC_140172.1, on the reverse strand, counting down.
TTCCACTAATCCAAGGGTCAACGGGGGTTGAGCAGCCAGCGACGACCTCCCCACCACTGTGACAGCAATAGAAAAATACAGCAGGGGGTTCTACCCCCTAATAGAGGTCAACACGAGTCAAGATGTTCTCGACAGAAGATGGGGTGTGATAAGAAAGGCAATTTGCTTTCTAAATTCCACCTCCCAGAATGGGGGGTCGCATCCAGCAGTCGTGAACTGCACACTGCTCCAAGTCAGAATTTGACAACTCACAGTTGAAACCAATGGAAATTGATCTTGGTACGAAAACAGGTTGTTAAAGACTGTACACGGGATCACAAAAACTGAAACTGCTAATAACGGTGTTATATTGAATTTATAATTATACATAAGAAAGAGATATAGAAAACGAATGTTAGGTTGAATTTTAGGATCTGAGTGTGGCAACCCATATGTATTTTATCCTAATATGATATCTATGTTTGACATGTTAAGGATAGATAAACTATCCGAGTGTGGAAATGTGGTAGATTTTAGACATAGATCATCATTAAATCAAACTAATGTGTTATATTTTTGTATATATATATATTTGTATATATATATATACATGCTTCTGGTGATTAGATTACTCTGCCCTTTTGCCTGTCTCACTAAAATAGATAGGGTTATTTACTAACGCAAGACCCCTCACAAAAGGTTGGGTGTCGGGCCACTCAACAGCCGGCTGTAAACTGTAAATAACTGTTTGAATAAGCTCTTCGGGGGTTCTAGAACAAAAGAGCCACCTGGGTTCGTCAGGGTGGGGGACAGGAAGGATTTCAGATAAGCCTTAGTTACCCATTCACACACACATACACACACACACACACACTCACACATACACACACACACACACACACACACATAGACATACACACAGACACACACAGACACACACACACACACACACACACACATAGACACACACACACACACACATTCACACACACAGAGGAGACATGTGTGACACACACTTAGAGACAGAAGTCTGAGGAGGAAAGTTTAAGTTTCAATATTGCTGTAACTAAATGTATGTTTAAATCCTTAATTTAAGCTCCAAACAAGCTGTAGCTATTTCCTGGTATATTGTACTTGTAATCTTGAATTCTGAAGCCATATTAAACTGTGTAAAATCAGAAGATGTAAGTTAAAATATAAATAGAATAGGCTTGTTTATATTAGGGTAAGAATTCACTAGGTAATTAGTTTTCACTTAAAGTGAAAATAAGTCACTATGATAAGAACTGTGTTCAAGTATAATATCTCTGTGTTTAGGTGATCAAATACAATTCAAATATAAATGTTATGAAATAAATAAATGCAATGTATTAAAGTAGATAGTTAGATTAAATGAAACTTATTTGACTGTGTAAGGACCGCCTCCGTTTGCATTCAAGCATAGAGAGGCTATGATTGGACAAACCACAGCTGATGATGTCATCACCCAGAGACTCTGGGCCTTGAGATAAAATGGGATGTGGTGAGGGGGAGAGGACACTCTGAACACCCAACTGACAGGAGAACACCTTGAACCACCCATCCACACAGAGGAGCGGCAGCAGGACAACAGAAGAACTTTTGGAGGGAAAAACAGAATCCTCTTTGTTGTCAGCCAGACAACAAAGACCATCAACAACTTATCAACTATCATTCTCTTTACTGTAATATTAGTCTGGTTGTTTTCATTTACGGCATAGTGTCTTTGATCACAATTATAGCATTCTTTATTGTAATTTGTATACACTCTTAACTTTGATTAAACAGCTGTTATATAACCTTTTCCTCCTAATTCCTTCTGCCTGCACCGCTGAGAAGATATAAGTAATTCCCAGAGCTTATGAGTTATTGAAACAACGCAGAGTACTAAGCACCCGGTTCTGATACAGAGCAGAACCGTAAAAGCTTGGGAATCCACTTCATTTGGTGTTGCGACCCGTGAACAGCGGCAGCCCAGGACGAGAAAAATGTTTTTTCCTTCACTCATCGACCTCATCAGCGGACGACGGGGACACAGCGGCGGGAGCTTCGTTCCTTGGGACAGAGGTGAGTGTTGGAGGAGAATGGGCTGTTCTGTTCGAACTACAAGGGGTTGGGATAAGCTATTGCTTCATGTAGACTTATGTGAAGTAATTACAAGACCTCATATTGTTGTGATATGATGACATATTAGGATTCACAGCCTATCTGGTTACGGGACAGGTTATAAGCGTCGTATGGCGACTGACTACAGGTTTTCCTGGCCATAGGGGGCGCTTCCTGAGTAATACGAGAACCCTAGAAACGTATTCTCGGGAAAAGGAGCGCGGTAATGATTGATAATTTGATTGTTCTGAATGGAAAGAGAGCTGTGTATAAAATGGGCTCTGTTGCTATTGGGAACATGCAAATCAGGTGTGGTAAAGATGAATTGGAACCTTCGTGAATCGGGGAAATGGTACCTTCGTGAATCGGGGAAATGGTGTGTGAGGTTACGGGTATAATACGTGGTTTTTGATATAAGCGGGGTCGTGTTCGTGCTTGAAGGGCCCAATAAAAGAATGGTTTACTGACTGATCGCGTGATAGTCTGGACGTGTCTGCAGGGACCATTCGGCCGAATTAAATGAAGGTGCGTGTTCGATTTTAGGGCCGTGCCGAGCAGACCCGGAGGTCTTATTTGACTTCGAGCAGAACAGGCATGTTAGTTAACTGCGTTACGCTGTAACAATAAATGAGTACTTAATAAAACAATTCGGTCGAGATGACTGATAAGTACTTAGTGGGAATTCAACAAAAGCTATTGTAAGCTTAAATTTATAATATGAAAGTGTGTGCGATTACGTTTGGTCTCGTGTTTACTAGTCGCGCTGCTGTGCGACGTTCGAGAGACGATAATGTGCGTGAATGCTGATTTTGTATTTTTATTGGTTAACCATCTTTTATATGACCACTTCATCACCGTTCACTGTAAATTGTAATAGTGGCCTGATCAGAGTGGTTGTCCAAGTAAGGATAATCAATGAGTAGGTCTGTGTTAAAGGTGGAGGCAACGAACCACTCAACGCAAGTGGAGTGTCTTAAAATCGTTAACACACTCCTACAAGTTGATTATTCCACTTATACGCTCCTCTCCTACGTTACTGCACTAAGAGCAGCCTTCACTTACCCAATTCCAGAAAATATATCCACTACTCCAAATCAAGAAATAAACAAATGGTGGCTAGGTGGTGTAGTGGGCAAGGCGCTCGCCATCAACGCTGGAGACGCTGGGTTCGAATCCAGCTCTCGGCATTGCTATCAGCTTGGCTGGTCGTTCATACTAACACAATTGGCAGTGTTAGGGGTGGGAAAGCTGATGGGTGGGTCCTGGGCGTTGTGGACAGCGACCCCTACAGTTCGGTCGGGGCGCCTGCACAGCGAGGGTAGGATCTGGAGGGAGGTAGTGTGACCTTCCACACGTTACACTCTCCCGGTGAGAATCTGCGCTGCCAGGCTGGCTGCCGGCTGGCTGCACATGCGTCGGAGGAAAGCATGTGACAGTCTCCGGCCTCCCGGACCAACAGTAGGGGGGAGTGCGCAGCAACCAGGAATTGGCATAACGACTAAAACAGTGGGATGGGAGAAAAATCGGAAAAAGGAGGGGGGAAAAAGATAATAAAAAAATAATAATAATAAAAAAATGAAATAAACAAATGACGATGAGTATCTTTTGATGGCGGACATGTTAGTTTAATGATCAGACACGGAAAACTATGTTATGCATCAGACGGCCTGATGGCGGGGCCGCCACATACTCATGTGCACGTCTACCGGGTCGGGCTTCATTTTTCGAGGATCATCCAATACCAGTGGCGGCTGGCCACTAGGGGCGCTGGAGCGCCGCCCCCCCCCTGGTAAAGAGAGCAGGAGAAGAAGAAAATGTTTAATTTTAATTTTAGACCCCTAGAAATAAAATAAACATGTTTAAAATGAATAATATCTACTCATTTTAAGTATGTTTGTGTTTCCTATGCACAATATAACGTTAATATATCAAATATAAATAATTGTTTTGTGATTCACAGGAAGTCACTGTCTGATAGAGAGTAACTACCTCTGAGGCTGGGCAGAGACGTATCGCGCACACATTGGGCGTGCACTGTATCATCGCTGTATCCTCGCAGCCAATGAAATAGGTCAAGCAAATACATTTCGCCTATCAGTGCGTAACACACTGTGCGTTGAAATATGATGTAATACGATGGAAGCCGGGCGCGTTTTCTAGCGATCCAAGCAAGCAGGGTCCTTGACCGTCCTTCCTGCTGTGTTGTCACGCCCCCAGTCCGGACAGTTTGCCAGCGTACTAGACTAGTAGTAGCTGCTACCATGGAGCATGGAGGCAGGACATTTCGAATGCAGGTAAATCCCTCAAAACAATACCTTTTGAGAGATGAAGACTGGAGTGAAAGAGTTTTGACCTCATCTGCCTGCTGGACCTGACGCTCGTTTCAACTAAACAACAAGTGAGTCGCGATCTCTCTCTCTCTCTCTCTCTCTCTCTCTCTCTCTCTCTCTCTCTCTCTCTCTCTCTCTCTCTCTCTCTCTCTCTCTCTCTCTCTCTCTCTTCTCTCTGTGATAGGCAGTATACTGTATTGTCTACTGTCTTGTTTGTTGAAGCGAGGCACTGCTCTGTTTGTTGTGACTTGTGAGCGATGCACTGCTCTCTTAAATTATGAGGTAATTTCATGTTAGAGCAATGCTCTGTTGTTGTGAGCGACACACTACTCTGTTGTTCTATAAGGTAGTTTAGAACTGTAGCCTTGGATGTGTGTGTCTGTGTAAGAGAGAGAGATAGAGGGGGATACTAACTAATTAATTTAGCTGCGGGGGGGCATAATCACCCGGACAATATAATGGTATAACTTGTTTAAAATGACAAGATATACATCTGTGATTATTATTGGACGGATCTGAATACGAGAGAGAGAGAGAGAGAGAGAGAGAGAGAGAGAGAGAGAGAGAGAGAGAGAGAGAGAGAGAGAGAGAGAGAGAGAGAGAGCTGTGCGTGTTTGTGTAGGGCTATTGCAAACGTGGCTGCATTGACTGACTGTGATCATATATTGATTGATGGCAATGGTGATAGTTGTACTCTACCTACTTAAATATTCGCCAATGCGTGCCTCGGTACATGTTTGCAAAATGTTTGGTATAGCGCCCCCCCTGGAGAAGAATTCACCAGCCGCCACTGTCCAATACACTGTTTGAACGTTGCATTTGCCGCCTTTCGATCACCTCCACACTCAACCAATTGCGTGCTTCGGGTCTCGAGTTACATGAAGATATATCCAGCGAGCGTAATTTGACAGACCGCTCTGTCAAGTGACCACTTCCGGTTCTGAACGGTCTAGAACTGACCAATCACCGCTGATGGCAAAAATTATTGATCACCATTGTAACCAACGAGCGTCCACTCCGAAAGAGACTGAAGCCAAGCGGTTGAGAGTGGGGAAAGATGGTGAAAGTTGATGAAAAAGTCTGTTGTTGTGACTCAAGCGTCAGAATGAATTGAAGTGGGTGGCCATCTTGAATAATCACACTGTTTTTTACTGGTACACACACAATTTACCAAAACATTTGTGGTAGATTTTAGACATAGATCATCATTAAATCAAACTAATGTGTTATATTTAGAGAAAACAGCTGCAATAGTCAAGTCAACCAAATACATGCTTCTGGTGATTAGATTACTCTGCCCTTTTGCCTGTCTCACTAAAATAGATAGGGTTATTTACTAACGCAAGACCCCTCACAAAAGGTTGGGTGTCGGGCCACTCAACAGCCGGCTGTAAACTGTAAATAACTGTTTGAATAAGCTCTTCGGGGGTTCTAGAACAAAAGAGCCACCTGGGTTCGTCAGGGTGGGGGACAGGAAGGATTTCAGATAAGCCTTAGTTACCCATTCACACACACATACACACACACACACACACACTCACACATACACACACACACACACACACACACACATAGACATACACACACACAGACACACACAGACACACACACACACACACACACACACACACACACACACACACACATAGACACACACACACACACACACATTCACACACACAGAGGAGACATGTGTGACACACACTTAGAGACAGAAGTCTGAGGAGGAAAGTTTAAGTTTCAATATTGCTGTAACTAAATGTATGTTTAAATCCTTAATTTAAGCTCCAAACAAGCTGTAGCTATTTCCTGGTATATTGTACTTGTAATCTTGAATTCTGAAGCCATATTAAACTGTGTAAAATCAGAAGATGTAAGTTAAAATATAAATAGAATAGGCTTGTTTATATTAGGGTAAGAATTCACTAGGTAATTAGTTTTCACTTAAAGTGAAAATAAGTCACTATGATAAGAACTGTGTTCAAGTATAATATCTCTGTGTTTAGGTGATCAAATACAATTCAAATATAAATGTTATGAAATAAATAAATGCAATGTATTAAAGTAGATAGTTAGATTAAATGAAACTTATTTGACTGTGTAAGGACCGCCTCCGTTTGCATTCAAGCATAGAGAGGCTATGATTGGACAAACCACAGCTGATGATGTCATCACCCAGAGACTCTGGGCCTTGAGATAAAATGGGATGTGGTGAGGGGGAGAGGACACTCTGAACACCCAACTGACAGGAGAACACCTCGAACCACCCATCCACACAGAGGAGCGGCAGCAGGACAACAGAAGAACTTTTGGAGGGAAAAACAGAATCCTCTTTGTTGTCAGCCAGACAACAAAGACCATCAACAACTTATCAACTATCATTCTCTTTACTGTAATATTAGTCTGGTTGTTTTCATTTACGGCATAGTGTCTTTGATCACAATTATAGCATTCTTTATTGTAATTTGTATACACTCTTAACTTTGATTAAACAGCTGTTATATAACCTTTTCCTCCTAATTCCTTCTGCCTGCACCGCTGAGAAGATATAAGTAATTCCCAGAGCTTATGAGTTATTGAAACAACGCAGAGTACTAAGCACCCGGTTCTGATACAGAGCAGAACCGTAAAAGCTTGGGAATCCACTTCACATTTCTCAAGCACTAATTTTTAAATGGATTTTTATCAGATTTGGACCTGTACTACATAAGACTTCAGGCTATGGAACCGCTGTGTTTTCCAGCTACTACCTCTATGCTGGAACTTAAAAAAGGAATCTGGCAACCACTAAACAGAAATGTGAGTACAAGCAACTTTTACTTCAGTGTGTTCAAACCTCTGTTACTCTATTTCATTAGCACTCAAAGTGATTCTTATTTTTTGCTTTAGCAACTTCAGAATGTTACCTTTCAAAAGAGACCAGGCTCATGCATGTGCTATAAGTATAAAGTATAAAGCTAAGCTTTGCAAAAAAAGTATGCAGTCGTCAAAAACAAAAACGGACCCGTTTTGGGGGTGATGCTTTTTTGTTTTCAGAACTTCACACAAGTCTTAGATTAGATTCAACTTTATTGTCAGAGAACAACAAAATGGTATGGGCAGTCTATATTAGTCTACCGGCTGCGTAAAAATAATACACTCAGGCCGTGGTATAAGGGTAATCAATATTCATCCTCACCTCAATACGCAAACCCTGGTTTGTCAGGGTCTTTTGCATAAAATACGTCTTTCTGAAAAGATATCATACAGTACAAAGTAAAAAAAAAAAAAGGCTAAATGAAAATCCAAAACCATGATCTCAGAGGAAAACAAAGACACAGGCTAATTAGTGCCAACCAAAAAGGCTAGGAATGTTAACAGAATGTTTAGGCACATTATATAGGGCTGCAGGGTTAAAAAATATCGATTTCCCGATTCTGAATCGATCTTCATTTGAATGAGCGATTATTGATTCAAAATCCCTAGATCGATATGATTAAAAAAAAATATATATCCCCAAATTTAGTCGTTACGCCATTTCCCTTCCTGGTCGTCTCGTGTCCAGATCTCGCGCAACGTGTTTGAATAAAAAAATATGGATCAAGTGAAAGCATCACTCAAGTCACCGCCAGGTGCAAAGGCAGATGTCTGGTTGCATTTTGGATTTTAAAAACATGACGAAAAGAAAAAGAAAAAGAAAAACATACCCTGGGCATGAAAGAATGGCAACTTTAATCGGGGACAATAAAGTCACTCCCATGAGCATTCTGACTTGGGTTTCACCTGTACAGTGGCACACATGTTCAGTCTGTACACGCCAAATTCTGAAACGCCTCCTACTTCCCCTGTCCTCTTAATGGGGTTTGGGGGTGGGGGAGGGAGGGGGGTGTTGGCAGAATTTAATTCCCAGCTAGATTTATGAGGGAAGGTTATGAATAATGTTTATCTATTAATCATTCATGGTGGCCAGTCGGACTTCAGTCCTCTGGAAACGACGGGGGCTTACCTCGACCCCATGAATTATCCATCACATCTCAGTCACCTCATCATCACAGCCCAACCGAAAAACAAAGACGCATTCAATTTCTACCATGACAGACTAAAAGGCGGAATGCAATGATCCGTGCAACGACGTGTGCACCCTTATTTGTAACCGTGGAGGAGACGGGGAGGCTGGGAACACTGTGCCAACCCATCTGTGAGCAGGAGCTAGCTAAAGATGGAACAAACAAACCAGAAAAGTAGAAAAGTAGGCCAGCACCTAGAGAGCGCACACAAAGCCACCTGCTCGTAAATCTCGACAGTAATAGGGAGCCTACATAATGTTCATCTCCACTGTGAACAAAACACCCTATATGACATAGGGACGAGCATTTCGAGCAAAAGGACTGTTCCATATTCACTGGGAGTGTATGTAATGTGTCTGGCTGTGTAATGTGTCTGGCTGTGTGACGTTAACTTGTTAGCATTAACCTCGTAAGCCCTAGCTGTTACGATTCAAGGTAGGAGTTGAGTTCCAATAGTAGAAGGTAATAAGGAGACAGAGATGTGGTTGCTCTTCTCAAAATGTGTGTTCTTTTTATTAGAATCACTAGAGCAAGATACTGTAACGATAACAAAAGAGAAGCCCGGCTTCAACTGAGGGTACTTAAGGAAAGAGAATTAAATGATATAAACAGCGACAAGAGGGTCCATTACTTGTCCTGTGGCCGACTGCTCGCAGGTTCTGTTTGAAGATCAGACAAAAGAGATTACTATATGGCCAATTTCCTAGCAAACCACACGCAGCAATTAGTGACAACAAACCACAGGTGACAGTCAATCAGTGCTAATTACAGAGAACAGGGTGACTTACTCCAGAATGGCAGTAGGGTTTCCAGTCCTGGAAGAGGACAGAAACCCAGAACGTTACACCTAGCCATATTTTCTGAAAATTCGCCAAAAAGTACATACCCAAGTAAATGGAAGATTGCTCCACTTCTACAAGGTCCATTTGCATGTTCCTGGTATCTAGGGACATCTATGGACCTCAGGGAATGTATTCCCAGTGTCCAATATTGTGTATGTTACTATGCTTGAGTAAATTGTAATGAACCAAAGGGGAATATTAATTATTATTATAAAAAAAAGAAATCATCTTTGACGGTGAATAACATGCTAACATTGACGGCTCCAAGTTTGACAGGGGCTGGCGTGAGCTCAGTAGTGTAGTTTTATGAAATTTGAAAGGCCATCGAAAGCCCTGGTCTCTTATTTCATAGGACTACACTCACGTATCACTGCGCTATATCCGCCGGTTTCCGACTCAATGCTCTGAGATTTCTATAAACTTATATTTATTCATATAACACTTCAAATCATTGGTAAACGTAGTGCTGAAAATATACACTTTGACTGCAGTTTTGATAGGGTTAGGGTATTTCTCTTGGCTACATTTAAAAAAAGAATGCTAAATTAATTAATACGGACTGTATTGATCTATTTATGGCGTGAAATTGTTGTTGGTCCGGTACCGCACCGCTCAGGCTTAAGGGGTTAAAGAATTACACCAGGATAGCTTAGCAAATAGCTACTCAGACGTTGTCGCTGTTGGGATTTTGCACACACCCATTGATTATCAAAACATACTGTTAGGCTTATGACCATACGATGCCTGGTCATACTACATGTAGATCGACATATAGTTTTAAAGACACAAGCCAAATCGTAACTAGAGATTAGAACATTGTGCTGGATGGCAGGTAGACAGGAAGTGAAGTGAGTCACTTGCTCAAATTAAATAAAATTAAACCCGACGTCTCGTGAAACATGACGGATTGGACCCCCACATTGTGTTAAGAAGAAGGGGCTGTTTGTGGAGCGGTTGTACCCGCGTAGGAGAGGCCTTCACTGCGTATTCTTCGGGGCCTGAATGTCAAAACACGGAGATCGAATGAGGAGGCGGTTCTGTGGTTACAAACTCTGACCTGATATGCATGTCCGTGCATTTTTGCTTCGGTAACTTCACGGGACATAATATTTACATGGCCACAGCTTCTTCTTTTGTTGTTTAATGGCGGTTGGCAAACAGCTTCTAGGTGCATTGCCGCCACCTTCTGGTGGTAGTAACCCGCTACTACCAGTGGTTTTACCAGGTGCCGGTATGATTGTCGCATACATTTGATTTGATAAAAAAATTCAGAAACCATGACCCATCCCTAATAGGAAACTGTGTCACAGTTCCTTGTCTATAATGCAGTGGCGGCCGGTGTGAACTACATTTGGGTGGGCGCGGGGGGGTGAAGGGGGGGGGGGGGGCAAGCGGACAGCTGACCAAGCGAACACTGACTCGACATAACGTTACTCCGTTTCCAACGTTAAGTCGAGTTCATTCATACTACACTAGTACACGTATGATGATCAATCCAATAATGAACACATATGTATATCTTGTCATTTTAAACAAGTTACCATTCATTCATTCATCCATTATGCATCACCAGCGGCGAAATTAAATGTTATAGTTCAACAACAACACGCTGTGTTGAGAGAGCGAGAGAGCGAGAGAGAGAGAGAGAGAGAGAGAGAGAGAGAGAGAGAGAGAGAGAGAGAGAGAGCGAGAGAGAGAGAGAGAGAGATAGAGAGAGAGAGAGAGAGAGAGAGAGAGAGAGAGAGAGAGAGAGAGAGACCGCATTAACTCACTTTGTTTAGTTGAAACGTGGTCCAGGAGGGCTTGATAAAGTGTATATGTCCACTGTCCCACAGTCCCAGACTGTTGATGTATATCCACTGTCCAGACTGCATCCAGCTAGCCATATAGCTTCTTGTTAGCCAAGTTATGCACCACAACACAAGTACTGTGATGAGCTGTGTCTTTGCCCATTTCCGCGTCAAACAGCCTGAAAACTACCTGGCGTTCTATCGCCCTGCTCTAAGACAAACTCTAACCTTAACCAACTTTGAAAGAGTGCCTAAACTTAACCGTCGAAAGAACTTGCCGTCATGCTATAAGACAAACTCTAACCATAACCAACTTCGAAGAGTAACTAAGCCTAACCAGTGTAGAAACTGACGTTGGCCAATCAGAGAGCGTCTCCGAGAAATGCGGCTACGGAAAGTATAGACGCTGCTTGCTTAGATGATATAGATCGCTTGAAAACGCGCCCGGCTTCCATCATATTACATCATATTTCAACGCACAGTGCGTTACGCACTGATAGGCGAAATTTATTTGGTTGACCTATTTTATTGGCTGCGAGGAAACAGCGATGAAACCAGTGCACGCCCTGCCGTGCGCGATACGAGTCGCCCGACCTGAGAGCTATAGTTACTAGTGACTTCCTGTGAATGAAAAACAATTATTTATATTTGATATATTAACGTTATATTGTGCATTGGAAACACAAACATACTTAAAATTTGTAAATATTATTCATTTTAAACATGTTTATTTTATTTCTAGGGCTCTAAAAAAAATATATATATTCTTCTTCTCCTCTCTTTTAACCAGGGAGGGCGGCGCTCTAGCGCCCACTATGGACGAACCGCCACTGCTATAATGTAACATAAAAGAGCCATATATGACATTACAAACTAGATCAACATATAATCACATTCTAAATCATTTTATACTTGATGAATGTGCCCAGACTGGCTCAGTCTCTCAATTAATTTAAGGTCAAAGAATGAAGCTGTGAAGAATGAAGAATGAAATTATCCAAATGATTCAATCTATAAGGCTGGCAGAAGAAAAGTGCTATTGCATAATACCCAAATTATATTGATATCAACCTTTTGAGTGAACCAAAATAAAAGGAAAATTGTATGTACAAATTATATCAAATTGAAACTGGGCATCAGGCAAATCATAAAGACTTTGAGCATTACATGTAATTTAAATACCAGATATTCCCATATGTGTATTCAACTAGATCTGAAAGGTCCATCCTAAAACAACATTTACATCATATATTCCTATTAGTAGAGAACAGTTGAACTTAATAAACAAGATAAACAAGTCTCTCTCTTGAAGGCCAAAATAAATGTTCCAACACTCTTTTGACGTGTGATCAAAAGATAGAATAGAATAATTCCACAAGTTAGCAAGTGTCCCTTGATGACATCATCTTGGTTCTCAGTTCTCTAGCTTGGAGAGATAATGTTCTTAAATGATCGACCTGTCCAAGATAAGAATCATCATTCTGCATATTTCCCCTATCGGCAGTTTAGGATATGTTTTAGTTACAGTCAGGTTTTTTTCTTCTGCTTACATTTGACTAACCAACCAAATTAGCCAAAAACGGTTATAGGCTACAGACAGAATGACATCATGTAGCCTACATGCTGCTGGTTAGAGGCTACAGACAGAATGACATCATGTAGCCTACATGCTGCTGGTTATAGGCTATACAGACAGAATGTCATCATGTAGCCTACATGCTGCTGGTTAGAGGCTACAGACAGAATGACATCATGTAGCCTACATTGCTGGTTATAGGCTATACAGACAGAATGTCATCATGTAGCCTACATGCTGCTGGTTATAGGCTACAGACAGAATGACATCATGTAGCCTACATGCTGCTGGTTATAGGCTACAGACAGAATGACATCATAGCCTACATGCTGCTGGTTATAGGCTACAGACAGAATGACATCATGTAGCCTACATGCTGCTGGTTATAGGCAGTGGTGCAGTGGTAATATGGGAACTGGTAACACGGCGCGCACGCGCATGTGCGCGCGGGTACGTGCATGCGCGCAGAACAGATTTTTTTTTTTTATATAAATAGCGAAGCTGAAAAAGGTAGCAGGATGTATGCTGAATGCTTTGTATCTTGTTTGCTAATCGCTGCTGTCGGGACAAAACCTCATAACTCCAAAAACCCAACTTTTCAGCAGATGAAAAAAAACGAACACAGATTTGAGGGTGAAAAGAGTTAGGAGGTTTAGACAGATGATCGGTTTAATGCTTTCCCATTGTTTAAACTTTGTAAAACCCACACACACATATGGAGGATGATCTACGGAGTTGATTTATATAATAAAAAAAAATTCAAAAAATGGAGTTATGAGGTTTTGTCCCGACAGCAGCGTAATTCAGGTTAAAGACAGCCGATTTAACCAGCATATTAAGAGAGCAAGACTGTCTATCTGGTGTATGTTATGATGATGAATTAAAAATGGGGGACCCTGATGTAAACAAGACGAAAGTCTCTCTGGTCTGCAGAGAACATCAAAACACATTCCCAGCATATGAAAGACAATGACACTGTCACTAATGGCCTCTATGGATGGAATGGCATTCAATGGCAATCACAGACACAGCCCATCGTTCACACCAAACTTGAGGGGGCAGGGAATCAGGGATTCAATGTGGAACGCTCTACCCAAAGCTGTAAAGGAATGTGAATCACTACCCACTTTCAAAAACGGGCGCGGGCGTTGGAGGTCGTGCAGACGGTGCAGGTATAGCGAAACTAAGTTTGCTTTGGATAAGCCGATTCTTCTGAAGCTTTCTTCTCTTGGGGAGCGGCGGTGGCATCGTTGGTTCAGGTAACAGGTTGCGTTGCAGGTAGGAACAGAACATGATACTGTTGTCAAATGATCTGTTTATATCTGTTTGTATTTGCGGGCGGGGGCGTGGTTGAAGACGCGCTTTTGTTATGGGTGGCCGGGTACTTAGCGCACAACAAATGGATAGAGCGCATTTTTGTGTGCGTGTCTGCGCGTACACGCGAGTACACATCCGTGCGCGATCGCGCGTACTTCTGCCTCAGTGATCATCTAGTAACACGGCGTGTAACCGCGTGTGACCACGACTGCACCACTGGTTATAGTCTACAGACAGAATTACATCATGTAGCCTACATGCTGCTGGTTATAGGCTACAGACAGAATGTCATCATGTAGCCTACATGCTGCTGGTTATAGGCTACAGACAGAATGTCATAATGTAGCCTACATGCTGCTGGTTATAGGCTGCTGCCAGACATCCAACTACTAGGAACCTAGTAGCTGACTCCCACCTAAAAGGACAATATACTGTATACTTACGTTATGCATACCGCACCTTATGTATACTGTATACTTCATCAGAGCATAATATTTAGCTTTTAGCATTTAGCATTTTTAGATTATATATTAGATTAGATTTAGATTATTGGATTATTAGATTATATATTGTAACTATATTTATTGTAGGGCAAATATAACTGAGAGGGCATACATACCCTCATCTTGCACCTTGTTGCCCATATGTGTCACGATCAGAGCTTGTGTCTGCCAGATGAGGAGCAATCAGCGCGGCTGCAAGAGATCACCTCATCAAGCGTTCCCTACTTCAACTGGCAGAACCCGTCATCCAACGTTGCAGTGTTAAACTGCCTACCGAGGTACGACGACGCTACCTGAAGACCAGCTGTAACTACCCCTGTTTATGCTTGCCCTAACCTTCTGTTTCTTGTGCCCCAGGACTTCGCTCCAGTGTCCTTCCACCCTGACGTCTCGAGCTCCAGCGTCCTTCCACCCTGACGTCTCGAGCTCCAGCGTCCTTCCACCCTGACGTCTCGAGCCCCAGCGTCCTTCCACCCTGACGTCTTGAGCCCCGCAAAGAGGACTCCTGCTCGCTCTCAAGCGCAAGACCTGTGTCCTCTCTCTCTCGCTGCCGACAGCTGCACTGGAGTGCACCTGCTCTCATTCTTCTCCCCCCCAAGAACATTATAACCTCCGTGTTGTTCACATTCCTGTTTCACATTCCTGTTATACTCTGCTTGGTTGGGAAGAATAATTAAAGAACCCTAAACCGCTCCATTCTCTCCTCCTGTGTTTTGCTATTGGGCTCCGCAAGAACCCCCCATCCTCACAGAACACTGCGACCATGATGTCGGACTCAGCAGCACAGGAGGCCGGTGAATGGAGCACCAGCATCCAGGCCGCCGTCAACGGACACGCCAGTCTGGTAAATCAACACTCACAGATACTGGATGAGACCATTGCCCAACTCAGCGCTCTCACTCTCAGCGCCGCGGAGCGAGACAAACGATTCGAGTGTTTCGAAGCATATTTAACAGCCAGCCAATTCCGCCTACTGTCTCTCCACTCGTGGTATCCCCACCTGTAGTATCCCAGTCCCGGGAACCTCATGTACCCTCGCCAGAGCGTTACGACGGAAACGTTGCCAAATGTTGTGCCTTCCTCTTCCAATGCTCTTTAGTGTTTGGGCAACAACTTCTAACATTCCAGAGCGACAAATCCAAAATATCCTACCTGTCTGGTTTGCTGACGGGGCCCGCGTTAGAATGGGCGACAGCCCTCCACTTCAGTAATTCCCCCCTATGCAATTCGTACTCCGGGTACATCGCCGACATGCAAAAGGTCTTCGACCATCCTCCCGGTGGTTCGGATAGAACGGCTGCCTTGTTTACCATCCACCAAGGACACCGTAGTGTGAGCGAGTACGCTATCGAATTCCGTATTCTGGCAGCGGGTTCCCAGTGGAATGATGAACCATTACGCGGAGCCTTTCGCCAGGGCCTCAGCGAAGTTCTAAAGGACGAATTGGCGTCGAAAGAGAGGCCTACTTCCACTTAGCCAGAGAGCTGGACACACGTCTCCGGGAACGCCGCCGTGAAAAGGCCAGCACCGTCAACAGCGTCCCGCTGCAGAGCCGCAGGGCCGCTGAGCAGGAGCGTCCCGTTAATAGTGTCCCGCTGCAGCACCGCAGAACCGATGATTCGGAGCCCATGGACCTCGACCGCTCTCGCCTTCCTCTCCACGAACGCCGTCACAGACTCAGGTCAGGGGCATGTCTGTACTGCGGGCAACTAGGCCACTCCATCGCCTCATCGGTAGTGTCCCACTACCACATTGCCACCGACGCCTTACCCATTCCCCGAGATGCCCAAGGCCTAAACGGGAAGTTGCTCTCGCAAATAACACGCCACACCACGCCTCTCCGCCTTCAACTCTCCAGGAATCATAGCGAGGAGATCCGTTTTCACGTCACTGATTCCCCCCATAACCCAATCGTTCTCGGCATGCCTTGGCTAAAGCTACACAACCCTGTAATAAATTGGCCAACGGGCTCAGTCACGAGCTGGAGTGCTCACTGTCACGCCTCTTGTCTCTGCGCGGTCACCACTGGGGGCCACTGGTTCTCCCGTTCCCAACGAACCTGTTGACCTTTCGACTGTTCCTCCAATTTACCACGACCTAGAGGCTGTGTTTAGCAAACAACAAGCTCTCTCCCTACCTTCTCATCGCCAGTACGACTGTGCTATAGACCTGCTCCCGGGAGCCCCGCTCCCCGCTAGCCGCCTGTTTAACCTCTCACGCCCAGAGAGAGAGTCTATGGAGAAGTACGTCCACGAGTCCCTGGCCTCTGGCATTATTACCCCCTCCTCCTCTCCTGTCGGCGTGGGCTTCTTTTTTGTGTCCAAGAAGGACCACTCCCTTCGCCCCTGTATTGACTACCGGGGTCTCAATAACATCACGGTTAAGAACAAGTACACCCTGCCTTTGATTAACTCTGCTTTCGAACCCCTGCAAGGCGCCACCATTTTCTCAAAGTTGGATCTCAGAAATGCCTATCATCTGGTCCGCATCAGGGAGGGAGACGAATGGAAGACGGCCTTCAAGACCCCGCTCGGCCACTTTGAGTACAAGGTGATGCCTTTTGGGTTGACCAACGCCCCTGCTGTCTTCCAGGCCCTTGTCAATGACGTTCTCCGTGATGTCCTGAACCGCTCTGTCTTTGTCTACCTGGACGACATTCTGATTTTCTCCCGCTCCATGGAGGAGCACATCCAGCATGTCCGCCGGGTCCTCCAGCGCCTACTAGAGAACAAGCTGTTCGTCAAGGCGGAGAAATGTGAGTTCCACGTCTCCTCCATCGGGTTCCTCGGCTACATCATCGAGGACGGCAAGATCCAGGCGGACCCCGAGAAGATCAAGGCGGTGACCGACTGGCCCCGTCCCACCAACGTCAAGCAGCTCCAACGCTTCCTGGGGTTTGCTAACTTCTACCGGCGTTTCATCAGGGACTACAGCCGGGTCACGGCACCCCTTACTCAACTCACCTCGCCTTCCGTGCCCTTCGTCTGGTCGGACAGAGTGGACTCCGCCTTCGCCAAGCTACGCCAGCGCTTCACCTCCGCGCCCATCCTCGTTCAGCCGGACACGTCCCGCCAGTTCGTGGTGGAGGTAGACGCCTCAAGTACCGGAGTGGGGGCGGTCCTTTCCCAACGCTCCGCCCTCGACCAGAGACTGCACCCCTGTGCCTTCTTCTCTCGCCGCCTGACCCCGGCAGAGGTCAATTATGATATCGGGAACCTGGAGCTCCTGGCAGTCAAACTGGCACTGGAGGAGTGGAGGCACTGGCTGGAGGGATCGGAGACCCCCTTCCTGGTCTGGACCGACCACAAGAACCTCGCCTACGTCCAGACGGCCAAGTGCCTGAACTCCCGCCAGGCACGCTGGGCACTGTTCTTCACCAGGTTCAATTTCACCCTGACCTACAGGCCTGGCTCCAAGAACACCAAGCCAGACGCCCTCTCCAGGCAGTTCGTCCCCGAGGAGGGTTCCGCACACCCGGACACCATCCTTCCTTCCTCCTGCCTGGTGGCCGCCGCCACCTGGGAGATCCAGTCTGTCGTCCGGGAGGCCCAGCGCGTCCAGCCTGATCCAAGTAACGGCCCACCTAAACGGCTTTTTGTCCCCGACCTTGTCCGCTCCCAGGTGCTCGAGTGGGTCCATGCCTCCCGGTTCGCCTGTCATCCTGGGATCAACCGTACCTTGTCCCTGCTGAAGCAACACTTCTGGTGGGTCACCATGAGGGAGGACACCCGCGACTTTGTCCTTGCGTGCACCGTCTGTGCCCGTGGAAAGGCTTCCCACCAACCACCAGCCAGGCTCCTCAGCCTGCTCCCTGTTCCCGGTCGGCCTTGGTCGCACGTCGCCCTGGACTTCGTCACCGGACTGCCTCCTTCACACGGTAACACTGTCATTTTCACCATCGTGGACCGGTTCTCAAAGGCTGTGCATTTTGTCGCTCTCCCCAAACTCCCCTCTGCTACAGAAACTGCGGACCTGATGGTGCTCCACGTCTTCCGTCTCCACGGGATCCCGGTGGACATCGTCTCCGACAGGGGCCCGCAGTTTATCTCCCAAGTATGGAAGGCTTTCTGCCGGTCCCTGGGGGCCACGGTCAGCCTTTCCTCCGGGTTCCACCCGCAGACCAACGGTCAATTGGAGCGGGCCAACCAGGACCTGGGATCCGCCCTCCGCTGCGTGACCACCCGGGACCCCTCCGGCTGGAGTACGTTCCTGCCGTGGATCGAGTACGCCCAAAACTCACTGTCCTCCGCGGCCACAGGTCAGTCTCCCTGGGCTACCAACCCCCACTGTTCCCTGCACAGGAAGAGGAGATCGCCTTGCCTTCGGTGCAGGACCACCTTCGCCGCTGCAGGAGGATATGGGAGGACACGAGGGCTGCGCTGCTCCGCACCGCTGAGCAGAACCGCCGCTTCGCCAACCGCCACCGGACTCCGGCTCCCGACTACCAACCAGGTCAGATGGTTTGGCTCTCGTCCCGAGACCTTCCACTCAAGTCCTTGTCCCGCAAACTCACCCCCCGTTTTGTTGGTCCGTATAAAATCCTGTCCGTTATCAACCCCTCGGTCGTTAAGCTTCAGCTCCCCGCCATCATGCGCATTCACCCCTCCTTCCATGTGTCGCAGCTGAAGCCGGTTCTCTCCAGTCCCCTGTCTCCTCCTGCTCCAGAGCCTCCTCCTCCGCTGATCATCAATGACCACCTGGCCTACATTGTCCACCAGCTGCTGGACGTGCATCCCCGTGGTCGTGGGTACCAATACCTCGTGGACTGGGAGGGCTACGGCCCAGAGGAGCGCAGCTGGGTCTCCCGAGGGATGATCCTGGACCCTGAGGTCGTCCGGGATTTCCATCGCCGTCACCCGGACAAGCCTGGGGGCCCGCCAGGAGGCGCCCGTCGAGGGGGGGGGGTCCTGTCACGATCAGAGCTTGTGTCTGCCAGATGAGGAGCAATCAGCGCGGCTGCAAGAGATCACCTCATCAAGCGTTCCCTACTTCAACTGGCAGAACCCGTCATCCAACGTCGCAGTGTTAAACTGCCTACCGAGGTACGACGACGCTACCTGAAGACCAGCTGTAACTACCCCTGTTTATGCTTGCCCTAACCTTCTGTTTCTTGTGCCCCAGGACTTCGCTCCAGCGTCCTTCCACCCTGACGTCTCGAGCTCCAGCGTCCTTCCACCCTGACGTCTCGAGCTCCAGCGTCCTTCCACCCTGACGTCTCGAGCCCCAGCGTCCTTCCACCCTGACGTCTCGAGCCCCGCAAAGAGGACTCCTGCTCGCTCTCAAGCGCAAGACCTGTGTCCTCTCTCTCTCGCTGCCGACAGCTGCACTGAAGTGCACCTGCTCTCATTCTTCTCCCCCCCAAGAACATTATAACCTCCGTGTTGTTCACATTCCTGTTTCACATTCCTGTTATACTCTGCTTGGTTGGGAAGAATAATTAAAGAACCCTAAACCGCTCCATTCTCTCCTCCTGTGTTTTGCTATTGGGCTCCGCAAGAACCCCCCATCCTCACAATATGCGCATGTCCAGAGTTAATTATATTGTTATATTGTTTACACTGCCTTTTTATTCTATTTTTATTTTTACTTCTCCACTGTACTATAATTCTATGACCTGTGTTAACAGAATTCGACTATAGGGTGACAATAATGTGGTCAAGAGGCATGGTTTCTATCTTGAGCCTTAACTGGCGTTGTTCCTTTTTATTCACATGGAAAGAGCAGCAGTAACATTCATGGTCTCCTCTCTCTGAGAGGCATGGGGGGAGAGAACGAAGTGGGAGTATACCTTTGCTTTTATACTCACCACAAGGTGGTGTACCTGGGTGGCTCCGCCTAGAGCGCCCTCTAGTGGGAACAGATATATATATGCAACTAGACAGTCACTGGTGGAGACAGTTATATATGCAGGTAAACAGTTACTAGTGTAAACAGCCATATGTACAGTTAGACAGTTACTAACAATCCTACACAGAACCTCTGATCTCAACAACCTGTACCATTCTTCTACTACCTGTACCCCCCCCCTTCTTCTACTACCTGTACCTCCCCTCCCACCTCCCCCATGCTGCTAGGATGCCTGAATTTCCCCAATGGGATCAATATATCTTATCTTATCTTATCTACAGAGAAGAACTTAAAGAGAAGTAAGGAATGATGAATGTATTGTGGAATGTGGCAAATGTGAAATAGACGATAAGAAGAGGTTTGTTAATGTCAGTTTAACGGTGAAGCCCCCCCCCCCCCCCCCCAAAAGAAAAAGTGGGGGAGAGGGAAAGGGAGCTGTCAGAAAGGACATGACAGGACTCAGGGAGGCTGACTGAGACGAAAATTCCACCACACACACTTTTACCTTATTGGTCCTCTGACGCAGCGGCAGAGCCAGCACAATAATTAGTTTCAGAGGAGCAGCGTGCTTCAGGACGATAAGCGCTGCTTTAGGTGAAGAGTAGTCAGCAAATGGATGTAGCCACTCGTTATCTACACGCTGCAGAGGGAGGGAGAGAGAGAGAGAGAGAGAGAGAGAGAGAGAGAGAGAGAGAGAGAGAGAGAGAGAGAGAGAGAGAGAGAGAGAGAGAGAGAGAGAGAGAGCAGTATGGGGAGGAACTCTGTGACAATCGAGAGAGGTGAAGCAGTTCGATGGCGCGTTCAAGTAGGGGGTGATAAAGTCAAAATGGAGATCGGGGAGCGGCCATATCGGCCGCGAGCCGTATCGCAGTGATGCCGGAAAGGAGGCCGGGGGGTGGGGGGTCAGTCTTGTTTAGATCGATGCACCTTTAGGAGAATCTCTAAAGACTGTTAAATGAGGGCTTGAACAAAGGCGGCAACGTGGCGTAGTGGGCAAGGCGCTCGCCACGAATGCGGAGACGCTGGGCTCGCCTGTTCGAGCCTAGCGCTCCACATTGCTTTCAGTTTAGCTGGTCGTTCATACTAATACACATTGGCCGTATTAGGGGGTGGGAAACTGATGGGTGGGGACAGGGCCGCTGGGAGAAATGCGAGGCCCTGTGCGAGATTAACGCGAGGCCCCCCCCCCCCCCCCCCCCCCCCAGGTAAAAAAAAAAAAAAAAAAAAATTATATATATATATATATATATATATATTTTTTTTTTTTTTTTTTTTTTTATACAGTCAACATATTCTTAAATAATAGCGCTGCCCGAGGCGGGGCATGATACAGTCAACATATAGCAAAAGAGAGAGCGAGAGAGAGCTCCCGTTCTACAGTCAATATACAGTGTACAGAGAGAGAGAGAGAGAGACACACATTGGAAAGAAATTGAAATGCTATTTGGCCCTAAACAGAGAGTACACAGTGGCAGAATACCTGAGCACTGTGACTGAAGATCCTTGAGCACAGCCTAGCCATCGAGAAAGGCCGCCATAGGCAGACTGTGTGTGTTAGAAAGAGAGAGAGAGAGAGAGAGAGAGAACATGTGTGTTTGTCATGTGTGTGTGTGTGTTAGAGAGAGACTATAGCATGTATGAGAGATTCAAAAGGACAAAGATCAACACTTAACAACAAGAAGAGGGTCAACAGAGAAACCAAAGCAGCAAGGAGCCAATGGCCGACATCAGCTAAATAGGCTAGCCAGGTACTGTGACACCAGGCCACGTGACACACACAACGTGGCTACACAAACGACCATTCACACACAGCACATGTCGTATCTCCAAATGTTGTGAAGTAGCATATGTTTTGCCTGGAAAAAAACATCGTTATTAACAAAACATTCGGGAGGGGAAGGAAGGAAGAGTGGGGTAATGTCATCATGACATTTTCATTAATCCAAGTTACCTGCACGATGAACGCTGGGCGAAAGGCCGCAAGGTCTCCACGTTGACGAAAGGCCTCTCGCTGGCGGGACAAAAAGAAGCTATGGCCACTGGCCAGAGCCTTGTCATGGTGCAGGCCCGACTACATCTTCTGTCAAAGGGCCTGCTATTCTCAAGGCTAACTGATAGCATCAAACGAACGTTCCCAGCTGACGCTAAACAGCTAACAGTTAGCTCACACAGTTAGCTACTAGTAGTATTAGCTAGACCAGTTTGGCTCCAAGAGAGAAAGAGAGATAGGGTCAGGTGACTCAGATCCACGGCGGGTACATAATAAGTTGACTCACCATAACGCAGTATCAACGTGGAAGGATACTTTCTTGGCCCCACGGTGTAATTTCGGCGTATTGCTGCCTAACAGATTTATCTGCTCACAAGTTCTCTTCTCCTTCTTTGAAAAGACATCCACTCGCCTCGCCTGGTTAGCTAACGCTAGTTAGCATTTAGCTAAGCTAGCTACTAGCCGACATGGCTATACCGAAAGGCTCCGGCCATTTGTCCCGCTAGCGAGAGGCCTTTCGTCAACGTTCCTTGGTTGGTGACCGACCGACTGATAATGACCGACCTCTTTCTTCGTCTTGGCTATTGGGCATAACTAAGCATAGTCAAAAGCTGCACGCGCGAAAATGTCAAACGCAGCCGACTCACGCTGCCGGCATACTGTCTACACATGCTGTAAGTAAAACCACTCCCTTCGTTGAAACCAATGCTGCTGCAGAACCCCAGAGGCTGAGCTCCAATAGTGAGTATGTCTGCAGCTGCAGGACTGCAGACCCAGGAACAAGTCAGACACATTCTACAAACGTGTCTAATGTGAAATATATAAGCATATAAGCAAAACTAGATTTTAGGTCTGTGATGAAAAAGGGCCTCGCGGGAAGGGGGGCCTCGCAAAAAAAAAAATTAAATAAAAAATAATAATAAAAAAAATTAATAAATTTTTTTTTTTTTTTTTTTTTTTTTTTTTTTTGCGAGGCCCCCCTTCCCGCGAGGCCCTGTGCGACCGCACTGCTCGCACACCCCCTGAGGCGGCCCTGGGTGGGGATCGGGCGTTGTGGACAGCGACTCCTACAGGTCGGTTGGTGCGCCTGCGCAGTAGAATCAGGAAGTGTCAGGGGCAGCGTGAGCAGTGGCGGTGGCAGTGGCGCCGCCCCCCCTGGTAAAGAGAGCAGGAGAAGAAGAAAATGTTTTATTTTTATTTTTATTTTAGACCCCTAAAAATAAAATAAACATGTTTAAAATGAATAATATTTACTCATTTTAAGTATGTTTGTGTTTCCAATGCACAATATAACGTTAAAATATAAAATATTAATAATCGTTTTCCTGAACAGGAAGTGACGATTCTGTCTGATAAAGAACGTTCCATTACCTTAGCCGCATTTCTCCTGCCGTATTTCTCTCGGGCTAGACGCAATAGCGCTCTGAGTGCGCGTCACTGTTTCATCGCTGTATCCGTCGCAGCCAATCAGTGCGTAACGCGTTGTGCGTTGAAATATGATGTTTATGATGGAAGCCGGGCGCGATTTGAAGCGGTCTAGGCAAGCGTTTAGAATTTCCGTCTAGAATTTCCATAGCCGCATTTCGCGGAGACGCTCTCTGATTGGCCGACGCGGCGATGCCAGTTTTTTCCTTAGCCACAGTTTGCAACATGTTCGAGGCTGTGTGTTGTGAACTTGTGATTCAGTCTGGAGTCTGGACAGTGGGCAGTGAGTGGAATGGATATACATCGACAACAGTCTGGGGACAGTCAGTGGACATACACTTTATTAAGCCCTCCGGCTGGACCACGTTTCAATTAAACAAAGTGAGTTAATTCTCTCTCTCTCTCTCTTAGCCAACTCAGCTAACTTTAGCTGCTGATAGCCACTCAGCTAATGCTTAACTAACGCTCTCTCTCTCTCTGTCTCTCTCTCTCTCTCTCTCTGTCTCTCCTCTCTCTCTCTCTCTCTCTCTCTCTCTCTCTCTCTCTCTAATTTTGCGGCGTGTGGGGCATAACCACTCAGACCATGAATGGTAACTTGTTTAAAATGACAAAATATACATATGTGTTTATTATTGAATCGATCTGACATCATCTGAGAGAGAGAGAGAGAGAGAGAGAGAAAGAGAAGAGAGAAAGAGAGAGAGAGAGAGGAGAGAGAGAGAGGAGAGAGAGAGAGAGAGAGAGAGAGAGAGAGAGAGAGAGAGAGCTGTGCGTGTTTGTGTTGGGCTATTGGAAACGTGGTTGCATTTGACTGACTGTGATCATATATTGATCGATGGCAATGGTGATAATATTCGCCAATGCGTGCCTTGTACATGTTCGCAAAATGTTTGGTATAGCGCCCCTAGTGGAGAAGAATCCACGAGCCGCCACTGAGCGTGAGCCTCCCACGCGTTACTCCTCGCCACTGAGAGATCGAGCTGCGCAGGTGAAAAAGATTGCGACTGCTGTTACCTCAAGTACCGGAGGGACTTGTGCTATGACTTAGTCCACATTGCAGCGGCTTGTGGGAGGCAAGAAACAGCGTTCGTGACAGGGGAGGGTTGAATTGGATGATACGAAATTGGGATGGGAGAAAATATAGAAAATGGAGAAAAAGTGGATAAAAAAAAAATGAGGGCTTGAACAAATTGGCTGTGTCAGCCTTTTAAAGTTATTGTGCTCTAATGGCCAGCTGGTTTCATCATCTGCAGCGTTCCTACGAGAATACACACCCACACAGGCACACACATACATATACACACACACACACACACACGCACACATACACACACAGGCACACACACACACACACACAGGCACACACACGCACACACACACACACACGCACACACACTCACACACACACACACACACACACACACACACGCACGCACACACACACACACACACACACACACACACACACACACACACACACACACACACACACACACACACACACACACACACACACACACACACACACACACCAACAATACCGAGAGTCAGCATAATGGCAGTTGTTGTGTAGCTACTCATGTAACTCGTAATCACTATGGATACACAGGATGACGTGCGGTGCCACCATGATACTGAGCCTGTGGTAATACTTATAGGGCATCAGAAGATTGTCTTGGGTGTTTTCAAGGCCTCCTAGCCCAGAGAGTTTGCTGTGTGGGTTATTTCTAACACTGATCCATCATGGATATTCAAAGCTGTTTAGCTATGTTGAATCTATTTCTAAAGACATCTATTTTGGTCCATCACCGTAACTACATTTTAAAGATGCACAGTATGTTGAGTTCAGTTACTTTTGAAAGGAAGGTCATAGGACATATATGGCTCTTCTGGTGACAGCATATGGCTCCCAGAAATTTTTGAGTTAAAAAAAAAAAAAAAAAAAAAAAAAAAATGAATACTTGTGATATTTCTTAATAATACTGTGTCATTTAAAAGTAAACAGAAATTAGTTTTGAAGATACAGCTAATAGTATCTGTAGCTGAAGATATAGCGAGCAGAGCTGGCGAGGGAACACAAGTGGACAGAAATAAAAAATCTTCAACCTGAAGACCAGCTGATTCTTAAAACTTGGAACGAGCTTCCTGTGACATACCACACAATGCAGCGTGAGTATTGCCGTATTGACCATGTTTGGTTCTACATATGCATGTGGGCAGTCATTCTCGCATATGAGGAACATTAAGACCAACCTACGCTCACGTTTAACTGATGGAAGCCTCAACGCCTGCATGAAGCTCAACCTCACCACGTATGAACCAGATTACAAGGCCATCAGCAAAACCATGCAGCACCAGAAGTCGCATTAAAAGTAAGACATATTTAATTTATTATATGTTAAAAATACTATATGGCTCTCAATGAAATATATTTAGAAATATTTGGCTTTTATGGCTCTCCCAGTCAAAAAGGTTCCTGACCCCTGGTCTACTGTATCTGTAGTGTTCAGTTAACTTTGAGAGGAAGGTCTGCGAGGGTCCGTGTACCTATTATTGCCTGCCTCAACTCCCCCCCCTGCTCTGAGCTTCTCACAAAACTGA
Organism: Notolepis coatsorum; assembly: GCF_963971535.1. Lineage (NCBI taxonomy): Eukaryota > Metazoa > Chordata > Actinopteri > Aulopiformes > Paralepididae > Notolepis > Notolepis coatsorum. The sequence goes on along the minus strand of NC_140172.1, from coordinate 127,804,924 downwards.
ATAAACTGTCCTTTACTCTCAACCCCTGCATGTACACCCACATCCACACTTCTGTTCTGACCTTTCCCCCTTGCTAGATAGGGAAAATGGAGTACAATGCTGGCAGATGAAAATGTTAGATCACCCCCAGCCCCTATAAAAAAGGTCTGGAGAAAGGCTGACTGACGGGGCACGAAAGGTTTTGATTTGAATATTTTTTCTTCTTCTAAAGCAATCATATCAAGGCCATTCTTCTCCCAGGCGGAGGCTAAGAGAGCGGACAGAAGGTGTTACCTGTTACCTGGTTACCTTTTGATGCTCCCTGAGGACAGAGGAGGAATTTCAATTTGCTCTTCAAGGTTGTGTGTCTGTGTGTCTCTAAACTGCCATAAATAAATCACTCAATGCCAGTGATGTGCGTTATGTTCAAAAAATATATAATAATATTACCTGTATAAAACCAAATCATTTAGTTTTTGCTACAAAAGAAAAGGCTCAATTGAACCAGAGTAATTCTAGCATTACAATTTACATCTATATTATCTATATTATCATTATTAGAGTACATAATTTTCATTTTTTATTATTGTAATTTTTGTATGTAATTTAATTTCCATTTCAGCTTAGTTTCAGTTAGTTTTCAGATGGGTTTATTTGTATTCTTCAGTAATGTTCAGTTTTAGTGTTTTAGTTTTATAGTGTTCCAACTATCAGGCCTGTATGCAGTGTGCTGGTAGTACCTGTTTTATATTCATACTGACAGAAGATGGTCTTTGAATAGACAGCAGGTATAAATGATTGATGTGGTATTTTTAGGTTAGTTGATCTGGGTCCATTTCATACAAGAAGATTCTCTCTCGCTTTGCTCACACAGCACAGCACTATGGCAGTGGTCAAAAGACATTCTGACCAATTGATACGTCTGGGAGTGTTGCATTAATTTATTTTTAAATGTTTTGGACTTCATGGTGTTTTTGTTTTGTTCTTGATTTATTGTGATGTTTCTTCTTGACTTGTTTAAAGAAGACATGTCCGGCCCATGGGGACATTAACGTGTGTTGTCTGGCCTTACAAATACATTTGATTTGATACGAATTCAGGTTATTTTATATTTTATTTATGTTTGTTTCAGAGGCAGACATTTTTTTCTCTGTTTAGTTTTAGTTTTTTCATTAACTCATTAACTATAGTCGGGTTTCGTCGCCAACCGTTGAGCGTCAAACCCGACTATAGTAGACTTTTTTTCGATTTTCTTATTCAAAACAGTCGCACGGACCATGGTGACTCATCTGAGTACTTGAAATTGCAATGACGATTGAATCACGGCGGGTGGCAGTACCGCCTACCTTATGAACATGCATGGGCCAGCTTAGTGCCAGCCCTACAGCCCCCAAACAACTAGGGACTTGTTGTGAGCAGCAGTGAGCAAGACAAGTTCGACAATTGCGATCGCCTAGAGCAGGGCGCCCTACTGTTTGCCGAGACGTTGCGCGAGAGTTGGATGTTTTATTTATTTTATCACTTGTAGGCTACCATAGCGCAGGCTCATGACAGCAACGTTATGTTAGTGACTTGGTTGAAACGTGATTCCGAAGTGATATCAAGTAAAGTGGAAGACAAATGCATCCTCGCTATCTCCTCTGACTGCGAGCAGTGCTCTGCATAAGCGGCTGTCTGTGTCTGTGTACGGGTCTGGTCCAATCACATTCAGCATCCCGCCAGCGTTCCCCCCCCTCACCCACAGTCTGCGAATCAGATGCAGAGTAGGGGAGTAGGGCGGGTCTTCACGGAATGCAAGTCGTCTCTCTCTTTCAGTCCGAGTCAGTTGTTAGCACATCTACAGTAAACTCGCTCCCAGTTTTATCTCCGTGAGATAAATGTAGTTACTAGCCTAGTTTCTAGCCATTTTCAAAGATGGTCAGTAAGAGAAAAGTGGACTGCAATTCAAAGGTGAATGGACTGAAAAATATGCATTCATCCTGAGTCCCAGCACCAAACCAATGTGACTATATGCCATGAAACAGTAGCTCTTGTGAAGGGTGGGAATTTGAAAAGAATGTATGACTGAGTGATGGAGACCATGTTTGAAGGCAAACAAAAGCAAAGCCCCCTCAGATCGCACAGCAACCAGAACAACTGAAATACTGGCTGGTGATTTGATTAAACAGCTTTGTATTAGAATAAAAAAAAAATGCACAGTGCATTTCCATAGCTGTGGATGAGTCCACTGACACCACTGAGAAGCCTATGTTCTGAAGAATCATTCATGTTCTGAAGAACTGTTGATGTTCTGAAATGTTATTGCTAAGGATTGAGAAGATTGGATCAGTTGTACTTTTTTTTGAATGCTTGAAACCCTTTTTTTGTGGAATATTTGATGCGGCCCAGCCTCACCCAGACTCTACCTCCAGCGGCCCCCAGGTAAATTGAGTTTGAGACCCCTGGCCTATAGAGCGAACTATTGGATATTATGAAAAAGACAAAATGGATTATATGGATGATGATTATGGACGATAAGGTGCATTTCCACCAGACTATGTTGGACTATGTTGGACTCAGCACTACTGGTCAAATGTAAAAAAAAAAAACTAGCAGACGAAGAAGACAATGGATGAGGGCTACCTAATGTTCCTAATGTTAACATGGGTCTCCCAGTCCCTCCGCTCTGCAGTAAACAGAAAATAAATGGTCTTGTATTCCGTTCCCAATTTACCCAATCAAGAGAGAGAATCCCCACTGCAAAAATGGTCAGACAAAAATAAGAAATAAAAACTAGTTTTAAGCAAATGTCCCTGAAACAAGGAAAATAATCTACCAGTGTGGTACACAAATCTGGCTTGGCAAGATTTCTTGAAATAAGAAAGAATATCTAGGGTTCTCTCTCCTGATTGGATAAAGTGGGAAGAGATACCAGAACATATATTTTCTGTTTACTGCAGAGCGGAGGGACTGGGAGACCCATGTTACTGACCAGACACTCTATAGCAATGATGGCTGTTGGAATGTAGGACTATTAACACTTATTTATTTAACAAAATGATACCACTTATAGCATATAATAAGGGGCTAAGACATCTATTTATTCATCTAATTTTCTCCTGCCCACTTTAAGTTGCAGGGCTTTTAAAAGTGACTTCTGTGCAGTCAGTCTTCCCATCAATACGTTGCCAGAATAATGACCAAATATTATTGAACTCATTTAGTTGGATTAGGAATTGTTCCAAGGGACTCCATTTTCATCATCAGGGGATCCCAAGGTTGGGGAGGCCTGGTGTAGAGCGTCTGTTCCTACTGAAAGGGCAATAAATGGGTTTCTGTGGTATTGAAAGTTACAGAAAGCTAGAGTATGTCTTGACATTTGATCTACCGGTAGCTTGGCACAATGAATGACAGATGCCCTTGTCCTGACCTTTTACCAAGAGAACCAGACACACTGAATCTATACTTGGATAGTTTTCCTTTGATACCTATTCTAGAACATATCTCACTTTTTTTTAACCCAACGATTAACCCTTTCAGTTCTACAATACAAAGGGTTAACACTTTCACTACCACACTACAGAATATTAACACTTTCACTACCACAGTACAGCATATTAACACTTTCACTACCACACTACAGAAGGTCCCTTTCACTACCACACTACAAAGGGTTAACACGTTCACTACCACACTACAGAAGGTTAACCTTTCACTACCACACTCAGTGGCGACCGCCACTGGGGGGCGCTAGGGCGCCGCCCCCCCTCAGAACCTGCACTGGTTATATGAGAGAATAACAAGAACAATTATTTTTTAGTTTTTTGTTTTATAGCCCTATAAATAATATAAACATGTTTAAAATTAATAATATTTACTCATTTTAAGTATGTTTGTGTTTCCAATGCACAATATAACGTTAATAAATAAAATAATAAATACTTGTTTTCTTGAACAGGAAGTGACTAACTTTTTTTTTTAATTTTATTTATTTTTTATTTCTCGGCCCGGGCTAGACGCGATAGCGCTCTGAGTGCGCGTCACTGTGTGATCGCTGTATCCGTAGCAGCCAATCAGTGCGTAACGCGTTGTGCGTTGAAATATGACTATTATGTTGGAATCCGGGCGCGATTTGAAGCGGTCTAGGCAGCAGCAGTCAAGAATTTCTGTAGCCGCATTTCGCGGAGACGCTCTCTGATTGGCCGACGCCAGTATTTTTTTCCGTAGCAGCATTCCACGGAGACGATCTCTGATTGGCCGAATCCACTTTCTAATGTTCCAATTCTAGCTTATTCTAGCTTGGTAGAGATAGTTGTGTTGTTGTGAGATGCAGCTGTTTGTCTTGGAGCGTGATGGCAAGTTCTTTCAACGGTTAGGCTTAGGCACTCTTTCAAAGTTGGTTAAGGTTATAATTAATTTAGGACCTGCTCAGAGGTCATCAATCGGCACACATGCGATGCATGCATGCAATTCGTATCTGCGATTAACCCATCCCATCGTCCTTCCCCCCCAAGGGCAGCCGGGAGCAGACAGGCGTCAACGTGAGCCGCGCCAGGGGACCAATCCAAGTGCTCCTGTCCGTCTTCGTCAAGGACGCCACAGCGTTAGCGATCTATTGTTGTGCATGTTTTTCCATTGGGTTTATCTTATCGGGGGGAAACCCTTGCAAGCACGGGGAGAACATGCAAACTCCACACAGAAAGGCCTGGGAGATACCCCACCTGGGTAACTGGCATCATGGAAACCTGGTCCCCAAGCGGGAATCGAACCCTGGACCTTCTTGCTGTGAGGCGACAGTGTTAACCACTACACCACCGTGCCGCTAAGGTTAGAGTTTGTCTTAGAGCATGGCGATAGAACACCAGGTAGTTTGCAGGCTGTTCGAGGCGGACATGGACAAAGGCACTCACAGTACTTGTTGGCTATTAACAAGCTATATTATGGATGCAGTGTGGAGGGACATGCATGGACAATGGATGGACATCAACACAGGCTGGATGAACAATGCCATGGAGTGGATATACTTTATCAACAAGTCCTTCTGCCAACAACAAGGTAGATTAGCGATATTTCTCTCTCTCTCTCTCTCTCTCTCTCTCTCTCTCTCTCTCTCTCTCTCTCTCTCTCTCTCTCTCTCTCTCTCTCTCTCTCTCAGCCACTCAGATAACGCTTCTCTCTCTCTCTCTCAGCCACTCAGCTAACGCTGGCTCTCTCTCTCTCTCTCTCTCTCTCTCTCTCTCTCTCTCTCTCTCTCTCTCTCTCTCTCTCTCTCTCTCTTTCTTTTGGATTGAAAATGCGTGGATTATGGCTTGTTCAATATCGTCTATGTTTGAATGAATGAATGAATGAATGAAAACTTTATTAACAGATTGCAGAATGGGTACAATACAGTACGGCTCAATACACACAATTGTTAAGGGGATGCAGACCTGAGAAAGACGTTTGTCTTGTTTACATCAGGGTCCCAGATTTTCGATTCATATCGATAGTTTAATAGCTAGCCTTGGCTCGTTTAACAATATGCAAAATATGTGTACAGCCCTGTACTCATACTGAAGTTATTCTTAGTATATAATACTACATATACTAGGTCTGATTGTGTAACGAATCGATTCCACGTCGCGCTGTGTGTGAGAGAGAGAAGGAGAGAGAGGGAGAGATCTGAGTGTGTTTGGAGACGGAGCGAGTTTTGTTTCTAACTTTTCTATTTATATATTGTGTTTCAAGTTGTGAATTAGACTATACTTTATTTGACTGGTTGTGTGTTGTTGTAGTAACAGCTGAGCGACTCGTTCATACGAGCCGATTCATTGCCGTGAGCGTGAGTCGAATCGCTCACGTCTTGCCATGAGTCGGTTGCGTGGTACTGTACATGTTTGCAAAATGTTTTGGTATAGCGCCCCTAGTGGAGAGAGAACCAGCAGCCGCTACTGACCACACTACAGGTTAACCTTTCACTACCACACTACAGAAGGTTAACAGTCTGTAGTGTGTTAGTGAAAGGGTTAATCGTCTTTAATGGCTCAGTTTCTAAGCTAGTGTGAGGTAGTGGTCATCATACAAAGTCAGACATCTTAAGATAAGAGAAGATATTCATTTATTGATCCCTTTGGGGAAATTTGGGGCGTCATAGCAGCATGGGGGAGGGGGGGGGGGGAGGTACAGGTATGGGCAGGGTAATAGAAAGACATATAGGCAATGAAATTAGATATGAATATACAAATATGAGTAATCCATAAGTACCAACTATGTGATGTGGTTCATACCCACACTGGGAAAGTGTGCAAATATTGCTCCAAACTCAAGCTGAATTTTGATGGGAGGGGGAGTGGGTGTGGCCCTTTTTAAAGGGGGCTCAGTCACCATAAACCTGTGGTTCTTAAATCTAGTGTAAGGAGCAGCCTGGCTGTTAGCAGGACTGTTGGTCTTGTTAATGTTTTGCAAGTGAAAGCGGGATAATGCCCTTCCAGGTGATGATTTCTGGAGTCATCACAACTATCATAGTGTGGTTGCTAGAAGCACTTACTGTACATGTCATGAAGCATCTACAAAACGCCCGCACCAGAACGCCCCTACCAGAACACCCCTACCAGAACACCCCTGTAACGCTTCCCCCGGTCCTGCGGGATCAGACTGCAACCCTCCTCCCGGTTCAGCTGGTCCAGGATTCGGACCTTCACAACTCCCCTTCAGACTCCCCTTCAATAACAATACACCACTGCACACTACACCACTGCCACCTGGTGGACTGATCCAGATGTGGCAGATCTGGCATCAACTCACTCACCTGTTGAACATTATTTGCCTCCACTTATGTTTTGTATATTCGTTGTCCTTGTTGTCTGTATTATTTCCACTGTGTTAGACTTGTGTCCCTACTGTCTGTGTTTTGTAAATGTGTTTTAGTCTTGTATGTCTCAGTTTGTACATTCATTATAGTTATTCCCCTGTGTGTTCTGTCTTCTGTTAGTTCTGTCTACCACACCTGTGTCCTGTTAGCAATCACCCTCTGTCTCTAATTAGTGTTTGTATTTAGGTGTTGTGGGCCCAGCATACACTTGCTGGGTCATTGTTTGATGTTACCCTTGTTTTGGTTCGTGTTTTGTGTTTCATGTTATCCAATGTTGCCACTTCTTGCAAGTAAAGCTTTTTGTTATCACACCGCCGTTTCCTGCCTGCTCTCTCAAAGTTCTCCGTGAGTTTATATCTGTAATTGGTTTCCATTTCATCATGCCACCAAAGCGCAACCGTAACACACCCCTACCAGAAGGGCCCTACCAGAACACCCCTACCAGAACACCCCTACCAGAAGGGCCCTACCAGAACACCCCTACCAGAACACCCCTACCAGAAATTCCCTACAGAAACGCCCATGAAACCTCAGCCAGGGGATGTACAGTATGTCTTGCCTAGGTAACTTGATAATAACTGGGGTTTTCTGAGCCAGAGAGGAGTGCTCACCATGCAATTGCTAAAACATTTAGTAGGAATCTCCAGATATCAAAAGTGATTGATTTCAAATGACACCATGAACTATCCTAAAGTGTTCTTTAAGGTCTGGAGGGGGGAGGTTGACAATTTTTTTTCTTCAATTCTCACAATGTCAAAAATGGTTCCACTTTGCACCAAATCTGTGTACTAATGGTATCAACCCAAAATGTCCTGCAGCAACTTAGATATAATTAAGCATGGGAATCACATGTCCCAAGCCTGACTACACACTACACAATATTGGCAAACAGTGTTGAGCTGCATCTCAAATGATTCCCTTAGGGTCCCAGCTCTCTGATGGTGTATGGCACTTGTGACCTTGAGGCCCCCCCCCTTCCAGAAAAAAAAGCTTAGGGCTTATTAAGAGTCATATTCATGGAAGCAATTTCACACATTCACTCACTCAATGAAAACACAGTAACACACAAACACAAAAATTCCTTCATACTTCTTCTTTCTGCTGACACGTACACACATGCACACACACACACACACACACACACACACACACACACACACACACACACACACACACACACACACACACACACACACACACACACACACACACACACACACACACAGTTCGGCTGGACTCTGGGGGGTTTTCTCCTTCGGTATTCACTCCTCCTTTCTTCCCTCCTTCTCTGTACTCCCTCCCACACCTCCTAAAAAGAAGCAAGGATTGCCCCGTCTAAAAGAGTGGTAAAAGAGTGGGGGGAGGAGGAGGGGGAAGGGGGATCCCTTTCTCCCTGTAGTATGAAGTACTGTTTAAGGGACAATGAAACATTTAGGAGCCACCAGCATTACTGTGGCCCAGTGCACATTTGCAATGTTTTAATTTAGAAACAAAGCCGGTTCCCAGGCTCCTTAGTTGCCCCAATCTTAATTAACAGCAGAGAGAGCTTAAAAGGAGGGGGTAGCGGACGTGGACAGGAGGTAGTAACTCACCCATAATAACCGCTGGAATAATTCCCTTTCATAGAATGGATCAATTTAAACTGATTGCCTTGGCACTGCCAGCCAGTCGCAGGATTAAACCCTCCGCCATAGAAATGGAAATGCAACGGTGGAAGCGCCCGCAATTTTCCGACGGAACGGGTGGGAATGTGCAGCACGCTCGTAAATATTAAATGGCACACATGCGCACACATGTACCGCGCGCTGATGTTTTCGACGCACACATTCACAGGTGAATAATCCGTTGTTAATGTGACGCAGTGTTAAAGTGTCAATGAAGGCCGACGTGGTGGGATCTCGCCAGCATTATGGAACAATGAGTCCTTGTGCATAATTCTTTTGAAAACAGAGGGTGCCCTCTCTCAGGTGGTCTCCCCCATCGTTCCACTGATGCAACAGGCTGTTGATTCGGTCAAAAGCCTGCTGTGAATGGGAGCTTTGATTACTGGAACTGTCTCTGCTGGCAGTGTCTGATGGTGTTAGCTGCGTCCATAGCTGGGGTGGTGGTGTTCTGTAGCTGCAAAGTGGAGCAGGCTGGTAGGCCTCTGGTTCAGTAGGGCCGGCTCTGGAGCAGCAGGTCAGCTGGGCCAGCACCTGCCTCCTTGTTCTGGAGCAGTGGGCCTCAGCTTCCTCTCTCAGTGGTCAGCTGGGCCAGCACTTGCCTCCTGGTTCTGGAGCAGTGGGCCTCAGCCTCCTCTGGTTCTGGTTCAGTAGGGCCGGCGGGCATTTGGACTGGCAGGAGACGGAAGAAGACACCACGAGAAACGAAAAAGGATCGCAGATGTAACGTTGTAAACGCTAGTCCTGCCGGAGTATTTAAACCCCGCCCCCGCACGGCTCAGATCGGCCCAGAAAGGAAACTACACCATTTCTAATAGAGTGCAATACCAGCTGGAAGGTGTAGGCGGCGGTATTTGCCCTTTTGCGAGCTCAGACCCATTCCCAATGATAACATCAGGCTGGATGGATGAAAAATGAATGGAGATAGCTAATAAAAGAAATAACGATTAAAACCCGAGTATACGTTCGTGATTGGCGCTGAACAGTTGGCGAGTTAACCCGACTTTACTCGTGACTGCCGCTGAATGAGTTAAGGACACAAACACAATACGCTACCTGTGAGAGTGGGTTTTAAGCAGAGCCCAATCGCTGAACACAGAAGAGGAGAATGGAGCGTTTCAAGGGGTTTTAATGGTATTCCCAAGCAGGCAAGAATTACATCCAGAAATGTACAACAGGTATGAATAGGGGGATAACAGGGGCAGGCTCACTCCAGTGCCACTGCAGACGGGAGACACGGTTTCGTGTTTGAGAGAGGGAGCTGGAACTCCTCGGTAAGCTCCAGGGGGGTCCAGACAGGAACACGCTGGCACGGAGGTCCTATAATGATACTAACACCACGACGACTTCTGATCAGCGTCGTCCGGTTGAAGTAGGGTCCTCATCATCAGGGGATGGGATACAGCTGTGAGGAGTGAGGTGCCTGACAGCGTGTGAATCAGGGGATGAAATGCAGCTGGGTTGAGTGACGGGAGGTGAAGGGATGCTGACCATATAAGGGCGTGAGGCTTCCGTGGTGGAGGGAAGGGAGGATGAAGAGGAGTGCGTGGTGGGAGGAAGGGAGGATGAAGAGGAGTGCGTGGTGGATGGAAGGGAGGATGAAGAGGAGTGCGTGGTGAATGTGAGGGGAGAAGGAGGGGGAGTGAAGTACGCTCTCGCCGTGATTATGACACTACCAGAAACTATATTAATCAGGATTGTAGATTATGACCTAGCAATTGTATAAAAAGGTACAATTCCAGAGCACAGTCCCTCGTCCTGCTCCTTTGTGAGAAGAATACCCCATCAACAATACCTCAACAATACAGAGCCCGCAGAGCAAAACCAGCGCTATATAATACAAAAAATCCTCTTTGAAGCCAAAAATCCCAGTCCCTCCGAAGAGACTCAGATATGAACAAACATCTTTAATATACTCATGGTAGGCCCCGCTAATCCTCGCCTTTCTTTCGGGACGTACCAAGATTGAGTATCCAGAAAAAACCCTCGCCAATCTACCAAGCACACAACGATACAAATATACAATGAAAATAACCACTGCAGAACACATAGTAATACATACACAACAAATAGCAGGTACCATGTTCTAATTTAGACCTCTAATTTGAAACTTAAAAACAAAATGCTTTAAACAGAAATCAGAATTTCAACAGCTCACAGAGTGTCCCTTCCACGCATCCACAAGGATAAAGGTCCATGCCGGAGGCGACAACCGAACCGACGGCCCAGCGGTTCTCTCCCCTCCGCGTCCTGCACGGAGGAGGTCGAGACAGGTAGCGCTCCCCTGGAATCCCAGGATTCACCATCTCTGCAGAGTCCGTTCGGCGGCCGGCCTCGACACCCATCGGTTAAAAAAAAACATCTCGTCGCCATATTGTTATGGAATTATTAAAGGACAAAAGATGAGCCGTTTTGTAATCTTATCATTCTGAGTCGTTATTAAAAAATAGAAATATACGTTTATTTCATCTGTGGCCACAATGAAAGGACAGTTTACAATCAGAGACAACATGTTCACACACACAAGCGTCTGACCATAAAGTGACCAAGCGGTCTGGTCAGACGTAACATTAATACACAGTTTCAAGACGTAACATTAGACATTCAGATATGACTGAAAGTATAAACAAACTGGGTTCAGTTAGGGAATAAATAACAAGACCTTGTTATGGCCTGGCCAGGGAGATAACCTTGGTACTTTGGAGTCTTTTAAAGAGACACACACACATTATACTAGTTGGTCATATTGAACCAGTCAAGCTGTACAAAGATAAAATGATATCTCAACAAAGATCTATAATGACATGATAATATTTCTACGACAGCCCACATCTAAGCGTTTTTTGTCTATCCATTCTCCTGCCATATCGTGTAAGTCTGATAGTGGCCGTGCCTCTATCTGAGGCAGGCTGGCTCTGAACCTGCTGTAAGAGACTTTGGTCCCTGCCACTGTGGGCTGGTCATTAAACCAGCGTCACCATCCATGGAGGACCAGAATGGACAAAGAGGCAGTGGGGAAAGCCCCCTGACTGTCTCATTAGGATCAACCACACTACAGTAGAACGCACAATAATTAACCACACTACAGTAGAACGTGCCATTATCAACCACACTACAGTAGAACACACAATTATCAACCACACTACAGTAGAACACACCATTATCAAACACACTACAGTAGAATGCACCATTATCAAGCACACTACAGTAGAACACACCATTATCAACCACACTACAGTAGAACGCACCATTATCAACCACACTACAGTAGAACACACCATTATCAACCACACTACAGTAGAACGCACCATTATCAACCACACTACAGTAGAACGCACCATAATCATCCACACTACAGTAGAATGCACCATTATCAACCACACTACAGTAGAACACACCATTATCAACCACACTACAGTAGAACACACCATTATCAACCACACTACAGTAGAATGCACAATAATCAACCACACTACAGTAGAACGCACCATAATCATCCACACTACAGTAGAATGCACCATTATCAACCACACTACAGTAGAATGCACAATAATCAACCACACTACATTACTACATTAGAACGTGCTGAAGTGAGATGGTACTGCACCTGCATAGTGTGCAGCTCCATCAGAGCTAAAACCTGCATAGTGGGCAGCTCCACCAGAGCTAAGACCAGCATAGTGGGCAGCTCCACCAGAGCTAAGACCAGCATAGTGGACAGCTCCATCAGCTCCATACAGAAAGATGTACAGCACAGGGGTTTTGAGGGTGTGTAGTTAGAGACCATTGACTGGAGGTAGGAGGGAGCTGGTGATTGGTGGTCATCCAGGCGGAAATGTCGGACACGCATGCTGAGATCCGCTCAGAGACTTATCTGAGGGTATCGGAGGGTATCTGAGGGAGGAAAGGAGAGGAAGAGTTGAGTGCATAGCAGTGATATGAGAAGGCATGAGACGTGATAATGTTACGACTAAGATTGTGTGAGGAGGATCTGATGGTTGACTGTGTTGAAGGCTGCTGACAGGTCCAGGAGAGTCAGGACAGAGGAGAGGTATTTCGCTCTTGCTAAGTGACGAGCCGTCTCGGTGGAGTGACCAGTCTTGAAGCCTGATTGATTAAGGTCTAAGAGGTCATTCTTTGACCTCCTAGGCAGCATTTTGCAACCGAACCGTGTCTGCGCTTAGAGTCATTTTGTGAAACTGTATAACTGTCTGCACAAGGATACACTTACCATGTAATGACACTATATCACACTTCACATTTTCAATGAGTGGGAGCGAGGGTGCTAATGGGTGGAAGTAAAGTACCAGTACCTCAAAACGGTTCATGAGGACATGCTTACAATACTTGAGTAAAAGTACTTATTTTCTACCCCTGGCCAGAATGTGTTGTCAAGGTTTAAATCCATGTTAAATTACTCATATACACTAGACATGTGAGAACATCTAACTAGTGAACAAAATCTACTCCAGCCCAGTCTCTGTAAGATGTTTGTCACAGACATGCTCAACCCTCCACAAGGCAGTAAAGATACACCAACCCAGCATCCAATTCATCAAACAGGCCCAAAGAGCACTCCACACATGCTAAATCATCCAGCGCTAACATCAACTATCCAGCACCCACTCGCCAGTGACACCTCTCGTTAAAAGAGGATATTCCAGTAATCTTTGACAGAGAGATCCTAAGAGAGATACGACAGGGTGCAAATGGAGGAGATTCACTGGGTTTAGCCTGGCCTAGCCCAGCAGTACAGCACTGAGAGAGGAGTTATGTGCTAGTGAACACTGTCTGTCTTTAGTGGCTCAAGTGAAGAGCTGTTGCTAATGCTGAAGGGAAGGGGAGCCCAGCGTGTCGCTAATGACCAAAGATCAGTCATGTGTGGAGTTTTCTGGTCCCATTTCCAGTAGCGTACAGTGCGAAAATAAGCATTTTTATAAACCCATTGGCTTACTTGGACAAACACAACTCAAAGTTCTATTCCAGCATTGTATAGCCTACTAGCCACTCTAGCCTGAGTCACTGTGGGAACAGTAAAGGTAGATGCCTAGGAAGATAAAGCATATCAAATAGTTGCCAAAATTGGTAGAGTGTATTATGACTGCCATGTTTGATGTCATTCAGTCATCCTAGTATACCCCACAATGCAAAACATCTAACAGAGCATATACAGTAACACATCTACTTTTGCTGTTAGCAAGCATCAGTGCTAATATCAGCTACCAATTGTTACAAATAATGTTAGCTAATAGCTACAGTACTGTTAGCGTTAGCTGTAACATTTGGTAGCAGACATAGGAGCTCTAATGTTTGTAGCAAATGGTACTAGCGCTAACAGACTGGAAGGAACTGAGCATTTGAAACTGTTGCCTAAAAAGAATTCTAAATCCACTGCCTTATCAGAGGCAAATGTATATTAGAAGGCCTTGTTCACGAGACCACAGCTGCATGAACCACAGACGAAGCTAGGAGCGATCTATTAATAGTCCATTAATCTTCCTATAGCTGCAGCAAAGACTGAAGACTCGGGAGCAGCCAGAAAATACATCCCCCACAGGGACGTGCACAGGACTTTAGAGGGGCAGGTGCTCAAAGGCTGAAAAGGGCACTGGGCCTGTGCTAAGGGGAGGGGCCCTTTTATGCTTTTTGGGGGGTTTTGGTGATCAAATATTGAATATTGAACTATAATAATCAGTGCAGGAGCTCACTTATCCTTGAAAGACACTTTTATCACTGACTTAAAAGGCCCATACATCTCCATAAATGTTCAGGGCGGAGGGAATAAGTGCTTACCCTACAGACCCCAAGTCTGTTAGGACAGCAGACTCGGTTGGCACTGCTCAAAACTTACCTTTTTAAAATAGCTTTTAAATGAATTATTATCTTTATTTCATTGTCTTATTTTTCTTTATTTCTATACATTTTACTTAAATATTTTATTATAATTTGTATCATTGTTTTATGTAGTTTTTTTATAATTTTATTTGTTCTTTTTTAATGTCAACATATTATTTAAATTATTCAAATAGATCCGTTGTGATGTCACCAGTGTTGGGTAAGTTACTTTTAAAAAGTAACTAGTTACAGTTACTAGTTACTTCTTCCAAAAAGTAACTAAATTACTTACTCAGGTGCAAATTATAAAAGTAACTAGTTACTTCAGAAAGTAACTATTGCGTTACTTTCAAGTAAATGTGTTACATAAACAATATACACAAATCTAAACTATTTTAATGTTGCTGTGGGACAAAGTGAGACTAGCCTCCAATCAAATGCCATGTATGCAGATATTATAATTACTATGTTTATAGTGGATCATACAAATACAAACACAGAATAGATGTTTTGGAACTTTTGATATGTATTGCCCCTCAACAGGCCACAACTGGGCAACATCAAATTATGCTTGTTAAGCACTATACCAAAAATAAATAACAAATATATACTGATTGATTGAAAATTTTAATTAACAGATTGCAGAATGGGTACAGTACAGTACAGCTCAAACACACACAATTGTTAAGGGGATGCAGACCGGCCCTGTTTCTTGTACCTGGTTCAACTAAGTCGATCAAGATGTCATTATCCAGCTTCAGTTAACCCGATGTTCGAAGCCGGGATTTTCCTGTTCCTCGAAGGTGGATTCAGTCTCGTTAACTCAAGCCAGACTTGCGACTCAGGCTAAATGCGCGCGGCCGCTTCAGGCGAAAAGCCAGCACGTATCGATGGCAGAGATCCTGATTCTCTAACGGCATTGATTGATTAATTGATTTAAAACTTTATTGACAGATTGCAATACGGCTCAATCGCCTCGCCGACAAGTTAAATGCGTTATCTATAGGCTAATTTTAAGTCCCTCATTACCTCAATCAATCAGATTATATTTCTTTAAACTTGCCTGCTGGATTGAATAATCAAATGAGATCTTGCTAGCGAAAATAATTAGTTAAACTTATACAGAATTACGATACGGCTCTCTTACCCATTGATTGATGTATAGTCGATCTTTAACTTATCTCCAATGTGGTCTAACGGGTTGTTGTTTTGACTATCACGCAGACGACCGGGGTTCGAGACCCTAGTCTTTTCCTTCTTTTTGCAATATAGGAATAATTCAATTTGGTGCACGTTGAGAGCTATATAAAGAATGACATCCTCAATGCATGTAGATTTATAATATTTTAACTTAAAACCAGGCTACTTTGGCGTATAATCATTAATATTATATTCAAAAAAATCATATTGGAAACACCGGATTTGGAACCCCGGTCGCTGGGTTGGCAGGCTTGAGCACTACCGCTGCACCACTGTGCCAGATGGGATAAATTCATTGTTTATACATTAATGAACGAGAGACCCGTGTTTAGAATATCCTTTGTTTTGAATGAAGTTTATCTCTTTATCCTCATTCATTAATGTGACGTCAACGGCTCATTCAATTTCTCAAATCCGTCAAACAGCGCATCTCATCAGACATCTTAATCCCAGTTACAATTAAAATAACCACATAATGTGTACATCGCACGAGCGAGCGCCACGGTATATATAACGTGCATTATTTAGGACAAAGTGAATTTAGTATCAGCATTTTGGGTCTATTTTACATTTCAAAAGCCCCCTCTGGAAGAATGGAGCACAAAAACGTAATTCAGAATGGTATAATGCAGATCGTAGACTGTGGGAATAGTTTCAGGAAACGGGCTGTCACTTCTTTGCGGGGGCGTGTCGATGGTTCAGGCTAACTTGAACTTAAACTCTGCTTTCGACCAGGCTCAAACTTTTGGATCTGTTGTCATGGTGATTTGGAAAATCCACGTACGGGGAACCGGAAAGTCCGGCTAACTCAGTTATCCAGTTAAAGTTATCCGGCTAACTCAGTTATCCAGGTACAAGGAACGGGGCCCAGAGACTTTCATCTTGTTTACATCAGGGTCCCCCATTTTCAATTCATGACATTTATGACATACACAACATACAGATATAAGAATCTAATCTAATCATCTAAACTAATCTAATCATGACATTTAAGACATGCATGACATATATATATATATATATATATATATATATATATATATATATATATATATATATATATATATATATATATATATATATATATATATATATATATATATATATATATATATATATATATATATATATATATATATATCTGAGCACCTGAAGACTGCTATTAAACCAGGAAGTGCAGCACTGTTGATAAGGCTGTAGCCTCCACTACTGTAGTGCACTGCGCTGCAACACAACTAACACAAGCGTGAACAAAAAACGCTCATGGTCTGTCGTTGACTGCTCGCTTGTGTTGTTCGTTGGATTAGTTTTGGATTATTTGGACTCGCCAAACAAACTATCAAAACGTACACGGAACCGCGGTCTGTCGTTGACTGAGTCGCTTGTGTTGTCGCTGTGTGTCAGACTCTGGATTCTTTCGAACACCCGCCCACCTCTACCTCTTTACCATGACATTTGACTCAACCTCAGCCAATCGCGCACTGCCCACTAACCAAGGAAAAAAAGTATTGCTTCTCGGCGCAGAGATCTGTCTGATGAAAAAAACAGCTTCAATCATAGTAACGCGCCGCATTTTTTGGCAGTAACGGTAACGCCGTTATTAAGATTGGAAGAGTTAGATTACTCGTTACTGAAAAAACTAACGCCGTTAGTCCCTGGATGTCACACTATGATGTCATAATCAAACATTCTAGAACATTTGTGATGTCACAGTATGATGTCATAATAGTACATTCTAGAACATTTGTGATGTCACAGTATGATGTCAAACATTCTAGAACATTTGTGATGTCACAGTATGATGTCCTAATAGAACATTCTAGAACATTTGTTGTCACAGTATGATGTCATAATAGTACATTCTAGAACATTTGTGTACAGTATATATTCAACAATTACTGTATCTCAGAAGATCTCAGATCTCAGAAGACAAGTGAAGATCTCACTTGTTGTTTCCGGTTATTTGTCTGTAAGCTTGAATATATTCTGTAGATACAATTTAAAATCCCCACATGGAAAAGGAAACAATGTCCTGTACAATCCTTAACACTTTGATCGCCATGGTTAAATTCATAATTTACCATCCCTAGCCAGCTATATTTGTCTATGGAGAAGTTCCCCTTCTTTGCAGGGCTATAACTTTTTTAATTGTATTGCTCAATTGACATTATTATGGCCCATTCAATGTCCTATATCTATTGTTCAGGGTGTAGCAACGTTATACTTTTTCATTCACATATTCATACTAAAATATGGTCTAAAGTATAAGTATGTTTTTATCGTTTTCTGCAGCTTTCTTCAGAACTTGATTTATAGCCCTAATGCATTATATTGATGATCAAATACAGTTTGGTAGCGATCGGTGCCAGATAAAAAATGTCAACTGGAGGTACTTCTAGAAGTTACTACGTATCATCTGATGTTGACCGGATGGGCGGGGGGTCGTTTATAATTCCGTGGGCAACTTTATATCATTCACCTAGTGTGGGTCATATGATCATCAGAGCAGTTTATATGGAACACGTTAGAAAATAACGCTGAAACTCACCATGGCTTCCTCGCGCCGTTGGGGGATGAGCGTGGAACAGAATTTTTTCTATTATGGGATGGAGAAATACCGGATCCATTTCCAGGTTGTATAATAGTATATACGTCCAAATCATGTTGTTTATTGAGTTAGGGTGAGCGATCGATTATCCAGTGTGTCAAGATGGAATCCCGGGAGCTATAGCGAGTGGTCGGACCGAATTTGGATGAGCACCAGTTTCCTGTTTCCGGTTTGCTGTTTGGGCGATCTGCCGATCGGCCACCAGATGGCGCTCTTGAACCGTTAGAGAGTTGAGAGGAGATCAGCAGTATATCTCAGGTCCCCGGAGGAGAAATGTGATTTCGATCACAGATTTTTGAAATATTGATATCAAAGACGAGTTACGGCGTCTTCGGCAGAATGAGCATGGCGGGTAAAGACGAGTTCCAGCGTTTTCGGCCATTAAAGTGTTAATGAGCTGCATCTGGAGGGAAGGTTCTGTGATGTGGTTATTAAAGTCAACAGCACCGAGTTGAATGCCCACAAGGCCCTCCTGTGTGACTGCAGTGACTATTTCAGGTAAGTTTAGCTTGGTTCAGGTTAGCTTGGTTCAGGTTAGCTTGGTTCAGGTTAGCTTGGTTAGTAAACAGATACCATACTGTACTTTTACTGTAAACAGATACTATACTGTAATTCTGCTGTAAACAGATACTATACTGTACGTCTACTGTAAAAAGATACTATACTGTACTTCTACTGTAAACAGATACTATACTGTACTTCTACTGTAAACAGATACTGTACTCTACTTCTACTGTAAAAAGAGACTATACTGCACTTCTACTGTAAACAGATACTATACTGCACTTCTACTGTAAACAGATACTATACTGTACTTCTACTGTAAACAGATACTATACTGTACTTCTACTGTAAAAAGATACTATACTTCTACTGTGCTAAGACGCTATACTTCTACAGTGAAAATATATTACTACACAGGACAGAATGTTGCTTACTGTTTACTCATCAGATATATCTATACTCTGCGTCCCACAGAGCCCTCTTCACTCGCTGGAGCGACTCAGAGCAACTCGTCTACACTATCCCTAGGGTGTCCCCGGGTATGATGCAGCTCATCATAGAGTACGCCTACACACGCTGTGTGCCGGTGACAGCAGAGAACGTGGAAGAGCTTCTGGTGGCTGCAGACCAGCTTCTCGTCACTGGCATAGTAGGAGTGTGCTCTGACTTCCTAGAAGGCCAGCTGTCTCTGGAAAACTGTGTCGGCATCTGGAGGTTCGCGGACATCTACTGCTGCCCTGACCTGAGGCGCAAGGCCCATCTCTTCATCGTGTGCCACTTTGAGGAGATGTTGCACGTCTCACAGGAGTTTGTGGAGCTGTCCCTGCAGCAACTGGTGGACATCATCGAGAGGGATGATCTGAACGTGAAGAGCGAGGAGACGGTGTTCGAGGCCGTCCTC
>NC_140172.1:127682907-127780407 GCF_963971535.1 Notolepis coatsorum | reverse complement strand
AATATCTGAGATGCAAATAAATAAATAACCTTCTTAATAAATATAATATTTATATTGTAGTGGGTTCTATAGAGACATAATGCCCCATGGTATTGTTTTGATGTGTTGATTGGGCAGTGGCACTGTCACTTTAAGGAGGTTGGTTTTGGGTTGGGCTGAGAGGAGACGCCCTGTGTGGGGTTTCATTGATAAATGTTTGATTACTACGAGATGTCAGAAGCTAGCCCGGCATAGTTCTGACAGCTGTCACTTGTGCTACTGCGAAATAAATGACACACGGCTTTGTGTTATCAACTGATAGGAATTGTGCGTTTCTCTATTCCGATGATTTCTACAATATAATATATATAAATAACTGTCTTTTACTAGTACCTTACTACTATGGACTATGTTACTATCCGTATACTACTACCTACCATGCTAATATGTCTATTATACTATGCAGTCAGGGTGTAACACTCAAGTTCAACACTATTTGACGAACAATGCCACTGACCATAAGCTGCCAGAGATGCACATCTCCTGCTGACCAGAAAACCACACACTTTTCTGATAATGGGGTGCCTGGACACTCAGTCATTTAAAATGTATATGCGAAAGTTTCGTTTTCACTTCTAATTTGAAGATAAGGATCTATAGAAAAATGTTGGCTTGAGTGTCAAGGAACCAGTTGAATTTAATAAAAATGTATCCAAAATGGCCACAATCGAAATCATGAATTCTTTAAAAAACGTCTTAATGTTCACACAATTGCTGTGTAATATAATTTTGTATTGTTATTTTAAGTTAATACTGTGTGAGGAATCAACTGGAGTTCAAATATTGATGTTTTGAATATTCTGGTATGGCAAAAATCAAAGATGGCAGCAATTTCCGTATTTATTTCGAATTACGCTTCATAACTTTTATTCTATTGAACCTAGAATGGTGATGTTGGTGCCTGTACCTAGGTTTTCATGAATGAGTAATTGAATACAAATAAAATAAACATGATTGGAGCATATCTTATATGATATTTCACACAATGAGACAATAAATATGTGGAGAACTAGAGTTAGATATGAGAACTGTAAACAACAGTTGATTGTGAAGAACAAACGATGATTGTGAAGAACGTCCTCATCACAAGAAAGGATCTGCATCTCAGCACCAATGTCAACGCCATGCCAAAGACCTGATGGAGGTGTTGCTGAGCAATGGGAATCCCTTTGAGGAGGGCAGTCCCTCATGCATCAACGTGGACTTTGAACTTGACCTACTTCCACACGTAAGCACGGAATGTAGAACTAGCGTACGCACAGGGAAGTCGGCATTCATCACACGTGCGTACGCAGGCTCTATGGTCCTCCGTGTTGATGAATACCACTTTGTTCTACTGTCAATGCTCGTGCATGATTATCCATATATGGTCATGAAAATGAGGAAACACCCCCCATGGGATGTGAAATAATGGACCGACCCGAGCGGGACTCCGAGAAACTCCACGGAGAATTCACTGCTGTCGAACCAAGAAGACACTATCGCGTATTATGATTTATGGGATAAATAAAAGGCGGACTTGTAAACGGTGATGTCAGATATCAACGGCTCCCTAAAACCATTGCTGCAATTCTGCCTGGACAGCTCAAAATACTAATAAAGACCGTTCGTTGACCACTGTTTGGCGTTGGTTGTGTGTCATTATAACCGTGCTTGTAATATGAATGCCTTTATTAGTTGTGTTCGATTGGCTATATGATTTCTAGATGCATCTATTTTGTTGTCGGCTAATAAAGACCGCGCTGGAATATGACTGCCTTTTCCCGTGTTGTTTGATTAATACCCCAGGGATTAAAGTTCTCCTCAATTTTATTCCAAATCGCGATGGATCTCCCGTCAATTTTCTACCTGCTGCATATGATTTCTAGAGGCATACTACAATCTATTTTGATGTCAGTATTGGGTAGCCTATATAAACAATATAATACGAGAGCATATACAAGAACAATGAATCTCACTGCATGTATGATAGCCTGCCTTTCAATACATGAACTTGAATCCCATCATATACATAGTCTGTCCACTATAGTGTCATTGCAATGCGTTTTCTATTCTTTCTTATACAGTAAAAAGGGGGAAGAACACTATATTAATATGACTTGTATTCTGCTTACAGCTTCGAAGTTCCACTTGTTTCGTTTAACGTAAAGCCTTTTAAATATAATCAAAACGTTCCCGTGTTTCTGCGGTCTGCGCAGAATAATAACGAGTTGAGCTTTATGATTTATGATGAATTGAAAATGGGGGACCCTGATGTAAACAAGACGAAAGTTGGTCTGCATCCCCAATTAACAATTGTATGTACTGAGCTGTACTGTACTGTACCCATTCTGCAATCTGTTAATAAACTTTTCAATCAATCAATCAATCAAGCTACGCGGAGCGCAGTCAGTCAGTAGCCTACACCCCGTATATTCCGATAACGCTATATAAATCATGCTGCATTCATTCTGAGAGAAAGATCTATTATTCCAAATGCTATTTATAGGGTTTTGACCATAATTACACTACTGTTGCTATTCTACAATGAACTATAATGAACTACGGTTCGTACAGAACATGCCGGTGTTATTATGCACAGAAGCTCATTTCCTTGTTGTAATAATATATTCTACCACTGGGAGCTAGGTACGCCAGGTCTGAAATGTGCGTAGATGTAAGCACGAAGTCAAGTTCAAGTTGAAGTTGATGAATCCCACTCTTTGCTTAGAAATGATCGTACGCACAGGGTAAGCACAGATCTGTGCGTAGAACACGTTGATGCATGAGGGCCGAGTGGTTACATTAGACAATAAGGTGTGTGAGTCTGCGGCTGCTGCCGTATCTGTCCATCAACTCGAGTCTACTAGCAGTACAACAATTTCAGGAAGAGTGCTTGAATTAAATGACATACTTCTGACAGCACCGATCAAGCGAAATAACTTACTGTTGTTCCATGAGAGGAAAACACAGAAGAAGACAGCAAATAAGCTGAGAATGCAGCACTTCAAACATCATGCAGAGCTCTATGGGAAAGCTTTTATTGTGCTAGACACAATACACGTCAAGTAGAGATATTTCTGTTGACGAGGAGTT
The DNA here is from genome assembly GCF_963971535.1 of Notolepis coatsorum. Taxonomy (NCBI): domain Eukaryota; kingdom Metazoa; phylum Chordata; class Actinopteri; order Aulopiformes; family Paralepididae; genus Notolepis; species Notolepis coatsorum. The sequence goes on along the minus strand of NC_140172.1, from coordinate 127,777,293 downwards.
AGTTGCGCCAGGTGTAACAAGACATTTTCTCATTCCTGTCAAATAAGTTGTTAACAGATGGACAGTTCCCAGATGACAAGGATGTCTACATCACTGCAGGTGATCAAGTCCACCATGTTGGAAACAGTCCACCAATGGATCAATGCAACCATGAGGAAGCTGACACTCGTGTCCTATAATACATCTCCTCCACGCCCTCCAAACATCATCACTTGGGAGGGTGCATAATGGAGATACAGATGTTTGTCGTAATCCTTCTGACTAATTTCCATCACATCAAGCCACTAACATTGAATATATTGAACTATAATAATCAGTGCAAGAGCTCACTTATCCTTGAAAGACACTTTTATCACTGACTTAAAAGGCCCATACATCTCCATAAATGTTCAGGGGGGAGGGAATAAGTGCTTACCCTACAGACCCCAAGAAGTGCTGTATATTCTGTATTGTTTAATAATGCATTTTTTATTCCAATCCCGATTTGTATTTGAGATTCCCAAATCCCATCGGACTTGACTTCTTCGTGTCCCTCAGTGAGTATAATACCAGTATTCAACTGTATGCGCCACAGCGGTTTCTATCATCATCATCATCACCACCCACGCTATGCATAAAATATATAGGTCCGTGGAGAGGCACGCTGAGGAGGCCGTGCAAACTGCAATGGAATATGGGGCATCTCTCTCTCTTTACCTAATATTTTGATTCTATCCTGACATTTTTCAGTTGGAAGGGCAGTCTATATGCGTAACGCATTTATTTATTTTTTCAAAAAGGGCACTTTTTTTATCAGGCTCAAAAAGGCAGGTGCTCAAGCACCCCTTGGGCTCTATGTGTGCACGTGCCTGATCCCCCATAAGAGGTCTATTGACATTAATAATGTTTTTTGGTGCCAAACTGTTGTGTCATTTCATATGACATGGAATGTATGAAAAGGATGGGAAATTAAGTTGTGTGCTGCATTTGGTTGCATCTTCAAGCCTTTCTGTGTTTGCGTTTCCTGTTAACAATGCATATGAAATATTGCATGACATTGAAATTAACTCTTTGATGCACATCGTATGAATAGCTAATAGCTAACATTGTGTACATGAGGTCTACTCATTATGGGTAGCCTACTTTGTACTGTAGCTAATCAAAGCAGCTTTAGCAATGCTGTTGTAATGGCCCAGTTCATACAATTAATTATAGAAACACTTACACCACAGTACAGCAAGTGAGCACCAAGAACCATACAGTTGGCCTAAGCTATAGTATCAATATTGCAACCTACAATCTATGAGCCACTATCATACCAGATACACAGCAAGCTCCACAAGGGGTGATCCCTATGGTCCCCACGTCCAATGTTCCCCCTCCCAAAAAACAAAGGTCCTATGTCCCCCTTGTCCCCTCTCCCGAATAAAAGGTCCTATGTTCTGCCTACTGTTTAATTACAGATGAGTTGGTAGAAATAAATATTTGGATTAATTATTGACATATATCTCTTCTGTATTACTTTGATTTAGTTTGAGAAAAATACTGAATAATGCATATATATACAGTATATAAATACTGAATTATATATATGTCTCGTTGAAAAAATAGATGTTGCATGTGTAGCAGGGTGGATTATCCCTGCTTTGTGGGAACGGTTGCTGGCAGTCACAAGGTAGCTGGACGCAGCAGAGCTCCGTCTGACTGCACCCTCGTCTTTGGGCCTGGAGCGTCAAACTGGGGCCCGGTAGTGGGAGTGAATGGGGCCTGGGATTTACCAACCTGGTTTGGTACTCTGGTCTTCCTCGCCTCTCCGGGGCGGTCAACAGTACTCCCCAACTCGCTCTCACTTCCCTGAATACCTCCGTTAACCCTCCCACACCTAGTGACTGATATGCCTAAATAGATTCGTTCCTCCCGCAAGCAGTACCCTCCCTCGACGACCACTAGAGACCTTAATGACTGGAAGGAGAAAGGGTTAAATAATAATAATATTACCCGCATCAAAAAGGGTTAGGGTTAGACTCAATAATGGACACGCACACACACAATTCCCGTCTTAGTTCGTTTAGTGTTACTTATACTGGGCAGTGACAAGTATTACTGGCAGTGAGTCAAATGCATATACTATCATTATTCCTAATTACTAATAATTATAATAATAACTAGAGGTGGGCATAGATTAATTCTTTTAATCTAGATTAATCTATCTGCAATCCTGGATTTAATCTAGATTAATCTAGATTAAAATGGCTAAAAAAAAATTAAAAAAAAACTGCCGAAGGCATTCAAAATATGTGTGTTCTACCCAAATAATGACCAGAAGTAAGTCCTTACTTTTTCTTTCCTCCTTATGTTTCTCAGGCCAGGTGGCCCATTACACCATGAGCCCATCTCCCGTTTCCAAAATGCATTACAGACTGTTTGAAAAAGCTGTTTTGCTATGATAATTGGTAATGAAATATCAAAATAATGTTCAATAAGATGTACTTGTGTTTAATAAGTTGTTTTATTCAGAAGTTAACACAAATAAATAATATTACCAGTACAGTACAGTATCTAGCACTCTCAGGAGCAAAACAGAAAGAATCATTTCAAACTTGAACTATGTGACATGGCTTGAATCAACTGCTCCAGTGGAGTTGCTCAGTGGCCAATGGTGTCAACTTTTTGAGATTAATGCGTTAATTATATTATCGCGCGATACTAGTATAGCGTTAACGCTGCACGTTAACGCCGTTAACGGCCCAGCTCTAATAATAACACATATAACACTTATACAATAATACCTTCCTCTAAGGCTTTTCATATTACGGCAGCATTAATGTACCCCAGGAAGAAACTGTTTTAACGAGACGGAAAATTAAGAGGCATGGCCATACACGTTATTACATTTACATTTACATTCAAAAGAAATGAAAAGGTGGGCCCACTGTACCAGAACAAAAGTCCTATACTAATGCCAGCATGTAATGTTTATGGGGTACCCCTATGAACCGTAGTTAGCAACGTTAGCTTCACCCGTAGGCCGCATCACACTGTGTACTGTGTAATAGATCCGGAGCATCGAAGCTCTATTGTACTCAACCAAAATGGCGGCCTCGCCGCGCCACCACCGTCCAGGTAGCAAGATGGCGTCGAACGCTCTCGTCGCGGGCGCTAGCAAGCGGGGCTGGGGCAGTAGCTGGCTGGGAGCGCGTGCTGGGTGATGGCGACCTCTGCTGGACGGAAGAACTCCCGTGCTGGGCTGTCGACCGCCGGAGCAGAGCAGACGTCGAAACGCCGGCGAAGGCTGGTTGTTGACGGCCGGCGCTGGGTTGACACGCAGCAATACACTAGCCCTACCTTAAACTGAAGCTACTCTCTGGGTCCCAAACAGCCCACCTGCTACACGGTTATACTGTTGCGCAACGTGGCTGGCTACACCACCGGTCTCTTCAGCGCCCCGCGCTCGGTGTACACTGGAGTCAATATAGCCGTTAGCAGCATGCTACATATACCGCACACACTGCTACTATAACGTCTATGGACGTTAGTCCTTGGGTTCAGTTTCTCTTACTCACGCACTATCACGGGTCCTTCTAGGATAACCCGTCACATACTCAAGTTCAATACGTTCGCCCGTGTGGTCCACAACGGGGGCTCTGTCGAGACACGACCGATCACATCAAAGTCCAAACTCGAAGAGGCTCGTTCTTCCCCCTTCCGTCTCCATTGGCTTGCTTCCTTCCCCGTCTCTCTCGTACGCTCTCTGCCTGCCACCGCCCCCTGCTGGTACCGCCAACTAGCCACACAGGGAAAACTGGGTGGAAGAATATGATCCAGTGATACTGTTTATAATCCATATTCCAGCCGGTAGAAGAAGGAGAAGCCCGCGTCATTGTTCGAGGGAATATTAATGGAAACTAGTTAGTATATCTTGGTGCACCAGGGGAGATAAAAGGCAAGTCAGCACTTCTGAATAATAGCCATATTTTCAGGGTGCTACACATGTTTTCTGTATGAATGATAGATTTACTATATATTTGGCCTATAGCTTATTAATGCCACTGTGAGGGCTGGCCCAGCACTGCGTGCTTCTCAACGTCAATCAACATCACGCACCTGAGATGAATTCCAATCAGCTCTTCGGGAGGATTCATATACGCTGACTGCAGGTCACTCGTTGTCGGGTCGTCTTGTCTCCACCATGTACTGCCGTGTTCTCCCGTGGTCTCCAGTGCGAGATGTTGGTCGCTTCCCTGCCGTCCCATGGATGTTTTTGCTGTGCACGCGCTCTTCGTTTCCATGGACCCTTGCTTTCGAATAGCCTGTCGGCAGTACTCTTGGTGAGTCTTGAATAAGACTGTCTCTGAACATTTCCACGTTAGCACTGGACTCTGTGCCTTCGTTCGCCTTCGGGTGTTTTCCATATCCTTGAAGATTTGTTTTATTCTACGTGTTACTGGACGGCAGTGGCGTCATTTCAATAAAAGGCAAGGTATGGTGAGGATGGATGGAGGGTCAAGGGGGGGTTTCCCCCCCTTGGTGGATTTTTTTTGTCAAATCAGTTGTGCAATAGTCACTTTTGGTGAGTTGTTTCTATACAATTCAGTTATACTGTATGACATTTAGGTATGACACAGGACTACACAAGCATTTTTAGTATATAAATGTGTCAACAGACTAAAGCAGGGAACCACAATATTTTGCATACGAATTATGCAGAATGTAATATCATAATTGTCTATAACTTTTCTTGCAATTGAGCCAATTTTCCTTAGGTACGGTTTTGAGGTCTGTGTTCAACAGAATGTCAAAAACACATTCACAAAAAGTATGGGTTACTGAATGCTGAACTGCACTGTTATAATCACTAAGCCATTGTAAGACCTTACCGGTGTCCCTGTATCACTTGTCTCTGCTGCCCTTTGATTAAAAAAAGTAAAAGTCACCTAGTAAAAGTGAGATAATTGACAATATCAAAACATGCTAGGGCTGTACCGAATAGTTCGAAGCTTCGTTCATAATGTTGACATTCGAATTATAAATCAACATAAAAAAATGTAATACAAAAAAATAAAAAATAAAAAATGTAATTTTAAAATTTGTATTTGCCATACCAAAATGACGCCCCTGCTGGACGCTGCCTTGCTTATTCCGTTTGGCTCATTGACATTCTCCCTTAAAGGGGACGTTCCAGATTCCCTCAGTTACTGGACGCTGCCGTGCTATTCCATTTGGCATATTGACATCCTCCCTTAAAGGGGACGTACCTAATTCCCTCAGCTGCTGGACGCTGTTTGTTTCTCACATCAATTTTTGTCCTAAAAGGAACTGTGTTGCAAATTCTGTTGTTCAAATAAATACGCCCTTTGTTTTTGGCTAACTCTGATTTACCTGTCTGTGTCGTGCTATTGGGGTTGCATACAAACCATAACATTACGACCCGACCATGTCGGCGACCCCAGCCGACACAGACAGTGTTAGAGCAGCCTTGGCAGGTCAGATCCTGCTGACGAACACCCACACCCAACAGCTAGAGGTGGCTGCGGCTGCTGTGCAGGGCCTCCGGTCCCAGGTCAGCCACTCCAGACTTCTTTGGATGTTCTAACCACCCAGCAGGCTGCGCAGGGTAATCAGCAGGCAGATCCTACAGCAGTTGCAGGTCCTCAGTACAGCATTTAACACCCTGCTGTTAAACCCGCCTGTGGCTGGAGCCCCAGTCAGCCTACCCCCCACCGTTGCGGCTGACCCTGCGCCTCCCAACCCAGCCCATCATCCCGGAGTTCTCCTAGTGTCCCGCCTCCAGACCTTTCTACTATCCCTCCTGATTACCATGATCTCTGGGAGGTTTTCAGCAAATCCCGGCCCAGGCCCTTCCTCCTCATCGGCCTTACGACTGTGCAATCGACCTCCGCTCTGTGGCTTCCCTTCCCGGCAGCCGCCTTTACAGTCTGACCATCCCAGAGAAGGCAGCGATGGAGGAGTACATCTCCGAGTCCTTGACAGCAGGCCTCATTCGACCCTCGTCCTCCCTGGTGGCGGCTGCCTCCGACCCTGCATTGACTATCGCCAACTTAACGATATCACTATCAAGAACAAGTATCCTCTTCCTCTCATGAATTCCACCCTAGAGCCCCTCACCCAGGCTACTGTCTTCACTAAACTGGATCTACGGAGTGCCTACCATCTGGTCTGGATCCGAGAGGGTGACGAGTGGAAGACCGCCTTCAAGACTCCCCGGGGTCATTACGAGTACCTGGTAATGCCGTTCGGCCTCACCAACGCCCCGGCGGTATTCCAGGCGCTCATGAACAACGTCCTTCGTGACATGCTCAATGAATTTGTGGTGGTCTACCTCGACGACATCCTCATCTTCTCCAGGACTCTTGAGGAGCATGTCCATCATGTCCGCCGAGTACTTGAGTGCCTCCTCCGCAACCGGCTCTTCGTTAAGGCGGAGAAGTGCCGTTTCCATTCAGATTCCGTTGATTACCTTGGCTTTATCATGGAGAGCGGCCAGACCCGAGCCGACCCCTGCAAGATCCAGGCCGTGGTTGAGTGGTCGGGGCCCTCTTCTTGGAAGGAGCTACAGAGCTTCCTCGGTTTTGCGAACTTTTACCGGAGGTTCATCCGGAACTACAGCCGAGTGGCGGAGCCACTTACCAAGCTGACCTCTCCCTCCTTGCCTTTCGAGTGGTTTCCAGCAGCCTGCTCTGCAATCCATTCCCTCAAGAACAGATTCACCACCGCCCCGGTCTTACTCCACCCAGACCCCAAGAGGCAGTTCATAGTTGAGGTGGATGCCTCGGATACTGGACTAGGGGCTATCCTGTCTCAGCGGTCAGCGACGGACCAGAAGGTCCATCCATGCGCCTTCTACTCTCGCCGATTCTTTCCTGCTGAGAGGAACTACGACATAGGGAATCGGGAGCTGTTGGCAGGGGTAGCTGCCTTGGAGGAGTGGCGTCATTGGCTGGAGGGGGCCGAGGAACCGTTTACCATTTGGACTGATCATAAGAACTTAACGTACATCCGCGCATCCAAGCGCCTCAACGGCCGGCAGGCAAGGTGGGCCAGCTTCCTCAGTCGGTTTGACTACTCGCTGACCTTTCGCCCTGGGTCCCGCAACACGAAGGCCGACTCTCTGTCCCGGCTACACACCAAGGAGGATCCAACTACCGAGGATCCGACTCCCATTCTCCCTGAGGCCAGGGTGGTGGGAGTGGTTACGTGGGGCATCGAGACCGTGGTCAAGCGTGCCTTACATTTCCATCCTGCTCCGAGCAACGTACCTTTTCGTCGCCTCTTCGTCCCCGACTCTGTCCGGTCCCGGGTTCTTCAATGGGGCCACACCAGCCGGTTTGCCTGCCACCCCGGCGTCCACCGCACCTTCTCCTTCCTGGCTCGTCAGTTCTGGTGGTCCACCATTAGGAACGACGTCAGGGAGTTTGTGATGGCCTGCACGGTCTGCACCCACAGCAAGGCCTCTCACCAAGCACCCGCTGGTCTGCTGCAGCCACTCCCTATTCCGAGCCGCCCTTGGTCCCATGTGGCGTTGGACTTTGTCTCTGGTCTTCCTCCCTCCCAGGGAAACAGTCATTCTAACAGTGGTGGATCGTTTCAGCAAGGGGGTCCATCTCGTGGCCCTTCCCAAGCTTCCATCAGCTCCCGAGACGGCGGACCTCCTGATGAGCCACGTGTTCTGCCTCCATGGGTTTCCCCAGGACGTCGTCTCGGACCGGGGGCCCCAGTTCACCTCCCAGGTATGGCGGGCCTTTTGTAAGGGATTGCGGTCTACTGTTAGCCTTTCGGAGCACGCCAGTCGGGGAGCTAACCGACGCCGGACCCCAGCGCCGGCATACCAACCAGGGCAGAGGGTGTGGCTATCCTCCAAGGATCTCCCACTTCAAACCACCGCCAAGAAGCTGAACCCCCGGTTCGTCGTTCCTTTCGAGATCCGGAAGGTGCTCAGCCCCACGGCGGTGAGTCTAAGTCTTCCAGCCTCCATGCAGATCCATCCTGTGTTTCATGTGTCCCGTGTAAAACCTGTCTCTCTCAGTCCCCTGATGCCTCCTGCCCCAGATCCACCTCCTCCTGAGATGGTGGATGGACACCCCCAGTGGAAGGTTCGCCGGCTCATGGACATCCGACGCCGAGGACGGGGGTTCCAGTATCTGGTGGACTGGGAGGGATACGGCCCAGAGGAACGGAGCTGGGTCTCCTGCCAGCTCATCATGGGCCCCGCCCTGATCACCGACTTTCACCGTTCCCATCCGGACAAGCCATTGCCGGGCAGGTCGCCAAGTGGCTCCCGTGGAGGGGGGGGGGTACTGTGAGGGCTGGCCCAGCACTGCATGCTTCTCAACGTCAATCAACATCACGCACCTGAGATGAATTCTAATCAGCTCGTCGGGAGGATTCATATACGCTGACTGCAGGTCACTCGTCGGGTCATCTTGTCTCCACCATCTACTGCCGTGTTCTCCCGTGGTCTCCAGTGCGAGACGTTGGTCGCTTCCCTGCCATCCCATGGATGTTCTTGCTGTGCACGTGCTCTTCGTTTCCATGGACCCTTGCTTTCGAATAGCCTGTCGGCAGTACTCTTGGTGAGTCTTGAATAAGACTCTCTGAACGTTTCCACGTTAGCACTGGACTCTGTGCCTTCGTTCGCCTTCGGGGTGTTTTCCATATCCTTGAAGATTTGTTTGATTCTACGTGTTACTGGACGCTGCCTTGCTTATTCCGTTTGGCTCATTGACATTCTCCCTTAAAGGGGACGTTCCTAATTCCCTCAAGCTACTGGACGCTGTTTGTTTCTCACATAAATGTTTGTCTGTGTTGCAGATTCTGTTGTTCAAATAAATACGCCCTTTGTTTTTGGCTAACTCTGATTTACCTGTCTGTGTCATGCTATTGGGGTCGCATACAAACCATAACAGCCACATATGTCACTGGTGTTCTTTTAGGAATATAAGTGTAACGTTAGTTCATGAAAAACCATTTGGATGCTGCTAATATTGGTAAAATTGTAATTGATTTAGTGGCATGTGGTGTAGTGCTTAACACTGTTGCCTCACAGCTAGAAGGTCCTGGGTTCGATTCCCGCTTGGGGACCAGCTTGCCATGTTGCCAGGTATCCAGGTTAGGTATCTCTTGGGCCTTTCTGTGTGGAGTTTGCATGTTCTCCCTGTGGTCCCAAGGGTTTCCCCTCCAGAATATAAACCCAATGGAAAAACATGCAGAACAGATCGCTAACGCTGTCGAGTTCCTGACGACGACAGACAGATTGGTCCCCGGGTGCGGCCCACGGCGCAGCCCATGTGTGCTCCCGGCTGCCCTTGGGGGGGGGAGGACGACGGGATGGGTCAAGTGCAGAGAAAGAGACATTCGGTGACTCAATGAATGTGTGTGTGTTCCTGTGTGTCGCCCATCTTGCATTAATCTGCATGACAAATAAAATAAAGACTAGTTAATTTGCTTGAAAATCTTCGAAACCGGATCTACTGTAGAAGTATTTTTCAGGACCAGGGAACAAAGGACCCGGGGGACATACTGTAGGTACACTACCTTCCACAACTATTTGGATAGTCACACACTTACTAGTTAATATTCTGGCTCCATAGTAATTTATTTACATTTGAAATCACACAACAACAAGGTTAAATGTCAGTCTTTCGACTTTAATAGCAACATATCAAAACCACTACGTCAATCAACGGGTAAATAGAACTGGAAGTGAATCATGATGCAGCTATATACAATCTCCACAGGATGTCGTAACTGAGATTACCAACTCCCATGGGGTTCTTGAAAACAATTAAACCAACAATCTTCCCTTGACGTTTGAATGCCTTCCAGAAAAGGGGAGAGTGTAGGCACATGCAATGTGTGTGGACACATGGTAGGTACTTCTTCATAAACATGTGATCTATATTCTGTTCCTACATTATTTACAGAAACTGAACATTGTGAAATCTAGCCTAATGCAGGCAGTGTTACATTTTTAACAGGCAGTGTTAAGACTTTAGTCTTATACGTATCTCAGTGTCCATCCACCTGGAATAATTCAGATTCTGTGTTCAAGAAACCTAGTCTGGACTTTTTCACTTGAGGAAGCTTAGATCTTTTGACATCAGCAGGTCACTTCTTCATGTTTTCTACCAAGGTATCCTTGCTAGAGTTCTCTTTTATGCTGTGCTCTTCTGGGGGGGCAGCATCACGGTCATTGACAAAAATCGTATAAACTAAATTATTAAAAAGGCTGGCTCAGTGATGGCCTTCCCCCTGATTCCTTGGAGATCACTATAGCCAAGGACTAAACTGAACTCTATTCTTTCTTTTGAAGGCCATCCTCTGTATAATGTATTTGATGCTCTGCAAAGCTTGTTTAGTGACAGGCTTTTGATGTCTCGATGCTCTACTCAGCAACTGAGAAGGTCCTTTGTTCCTGCTGCTGTTCAATTCTTTAACGAACACAGCTAGCTCCGTATTGTGAGGCTCTCTTTTCTTTTCTTTTGTGTTATGTAACTTGTACTGTATGTTATTTATTGTGTATTTGTACTAGCTCTGGTGGCAAACCATGTATGCCCTCTTGATTAAGAATAAACCATACCATACCATACCAGTATTACGTTTTTGGGTCTAGCATCAGCACAAGTTTAATAAAGTTTTTAGGTCTCGCATCAGCACAGGTTTAATAACGTGGAATAGAACTGGAAGTGAATTATATACAATCTCCACAGGTTTAATAACGACAGGCAGTGCTGAATGTTACGGTTGTTTTATAATTTCAGCTTCATGTACAGTTGAGTACAATCTACCACTGCTGAGCAGGGAAAGAAAGGGGCTTGAGGAGGAAAATGCTGAATTAGTGGAGGACAGGCAGAGAAGAATGCACAAGGTCATCTAGAGAACACCTTAGTCTGAAAAACACCTTAGTCTGCAGTGTTAGGGCCCGGCTGCATTGATCGACCACTGAACGGGCTGAAATTTGACGGATGGTATTAGTGTCTGTTGTTTTGTTTTTTTAATTAGATTGTGCGCTTGCAGAAATAACAGCAGGAACGTATCAGCTCCAAAAGTTCATCCTCTCCAAATGTTTCTGCCCATCAAAACTGACACAAATCTGGCAGAGGCGGACGCATCATCAGCCCTGTCCAACAAACACTCCTCGTGGAAAATGAATTAAAAACAGGCGTAGACAGACACAACAGATCAATGTAGCCAGGCCCTTAGACTACTGCGGCTAGGATTTAGCGTCAGCTGCAAAAGGGGGTCATCCCTATGTTCCTTGGGTCCTACTGTATGTTCCCCAGGTCCTACATTATGTTTCTGTTCCTGAAGAAAAAGGTGCTATGTTCCCCCTTCCCCCAAAAAAGCTCCTATGTCCCCCTTGTTCCCCCTCCCAAAAAAAAATTCTGATATCTCCCTTTCTGAAAAAGTGTCCTATGTTCCCCGAGTTATGTTATAAAATGTACTTTGATTTAGTAGTTAATTCGCTTGAAAATCTGGAAACTGGCCCAGGAGTGGGGAACATACTGTAGTTACACGTCCCTGCAAAAGGTTAAATGTCCATTTGTAAATAAATGAACTACTATAAACATAGAAGCCTTATAAAAGGTACACAAATGTCACATATTGATGCCCTCTCTTGCATTAGACAGAAAATATGGCTCCTAGAGATGGAGGTAAACAAAATTATAATACAGAAGATGCAGCAATAAGTGGCACTTCAATCCCAGTATGTACATAAACATAAAGGTTTAACATGAACTGAAATTAATAGGAGGTAATTCACAAGTCACCAAGGAGGGTAGCATGACATTAAGAGCCGACACTTGTGGAGAGAATGAATTGGGAACAGGTTTAACCACTGTACACAAGGTATTTTAACAATTATATTGTGTCCATTCAGCTATATCTATGACAAGTTAGTATAGCTTCATCACAAAACAAAAACTTTGCAGAGGGAAGATGCTGAGTGAGCGGAGGCGTGTGGCCAAAGCCTTTGATAGTCTCCCTCAAGGCCGACTTCTTGGAAGTAGCTGTCCATAATAAAAACAGAAATGACAGAAGATGAAAGTAAAACAGATAAAAGAAATGTACAGTACATTTACATTTAGTCATTTAGCTGACACTTTTATCCAAAGCGACTTACAAGTTCAGTATGACAAGTCAGCAGGAAGGGTACAACTCTTTCAGCTGAATAACAATGTTTGATTGATTGATTGATTGAAAACTTTATTAACAGATTGCAGAATGGGTACAGTACAGTACAGCTCAATACATACAATTGTTAAGGGGATGCAGACCAGAGAAAGACTTTCGTCTTGTTTACATCAGTGTTGTGAAGGATCAGATTAAACCGAATATGTATATTTATTTATATATATATATTTAATTGTATTTGTATATCGTTTGATATCCCCTGTATATTCCTTGCACAATATGCATTGAATATCCCCGTTTCTACTAAACAGCCCATAATAGTTTCATTCTACCATTGGACGAGAACCTGGCGCCAGGTTGCCATACCCCTAGGTCCAAGTTCAATCGTGCCGCCTAACATGTCGAGGCAACCCCCGGTTCCGCGCAGTAATATGTCGGGCGAAATACGAATGGTACTATTTGTTCATAGCGCATATATATATGGCGCTCGTCAAGTAGAACTTTCCTTTTAGTCCAGTTCTTTACCCTCCAACAGAGTGACAGACGCAAAAGCCTCCCCACGACGCATGTGCGGTGTAGTAAGGCCTACTTGGCCCAGAATAGGCATTGAGATATCGTGTAGATTAATAGTTGAATGGTCATAGTTTGGCACCATACCGTCGAGTTGGACGTATTCTATTAAGCTAATAATAGTCTATTTATGTATGGTGCATCGAGTCGGTTAGAGTTCTACAGTTATCAGTACCCCCCATCGTTCCTGACATTATCTGGACGCTTAACCAGGCTGGTCAGACCCCTAGTGGTGATTGCATCCGAGGAGCTCCGGGTCAAGAGCGACTGGACCTGTATATTGGATTACTCTACCCAGACGACGGCGAGCCTTCCACGGCTCTTGGATTATGTTTTGTGTGCTTTGATTATTCCATGGATAAAGGCCAACACTGCCGAGTGTTGGAATTACCCCCCGGAGAGGACTCCAGGTGAGGCGGCGCTCTACACGTGAGGTCGCACCACGTCTCTCCGTTGTGGACCGGCAGATACCGTTCCACAGAGGGTCCAGCTGTATTCGTCTGCGGCCCGAGGTTCTGTGGGCACCGTGTCCAAGACTTTGGATTCTCCCAAGACACCGTCGGCCAGATGGGATACCGCCAGCGGCTTCTCTAACCCCCCCCCTCCTACTGTCTTACAACCAGCGGGACCCCCCCCCCCCCCTTTAGTGTATCCAGCTATAATCATTTAAGTACCATCGCTATCGTTTCCTAAATATTCCAGGTTGTATACTTACTCCCTGCGCAACCAGAGATTGGACATTCAATGTTGATTTACCTACGAATACTCATTTGCCATAAAAGTGCATATTCAATATTTCAAATCATAAATGTAATTAAGTGAATGTTGTATACACCTTTTGCTGTATTAAATATTCGATTTGGTACATTTGTGTTGGTTCGTTTCATCAGGTGGGAAAGTGTTCATCATACTTGTTGTGAAGGGCCAGATTAAACCGAATATATATATTTATTTATATATATATATTTAATTGTATTTGTATATTCTCTAATATTCCTTGATATCCCTTGTATATTCCTTGTACAATATGCATTGAATATCCATTCTAGCCTACTGAACATCCCATAATAGTCTCCATTCTACTATTGGTCGAGACCTTGGTGCCAGGCTGCCATACCCCCCAGACCCAGTTCAAACGTACCGCTCAACATGTACGAACAAGTCCTAGTTCCGCGTAGGAATCTGGCTACCGCACCACTAATGGGACTATTTGTTCATAGTGCGTATATATACTGCGCTACTAAAGTAGGACTTCCTTTTTTCAGTCCAGTTTCTTACCCTCCAATAGAGTCACAGACGTAAAGCCTCCCCGCGACGCCACGTGTGGGAGTAAGGCCAAGTTCGCCTACCATCGGTATTGAGACATCGTGTATATTAATATTTGAATAGTCATATTTGGCACTATATCGTCGAGTTGGACGTAGTCTATTAAGCTAGTAATAGTCTGTTAATATATAGTGCTTCGTACGGTGAGAATACTACCGTAGTCAGTACCCCATCGTTTCGGGCAGAGAACTGGCTGCTTATCCAGGGTGGTTGACCACACGTGAAGCTGCACCCGAGGAGCCCCAGAGCCGACGAGCGAGTGGACCTGTATACCGGATTATTCTACCGACGACAGCCCGCCTTCCCAGGCACGGATTATGCTTTGTATACGTTGATTATTCCATGGATAAAGACCCCCGACACTGCCGTGTGTTGGAACCCCCCCCCCCTGGAGAGGACGCAAGGTGAGGAGACGCTCTGCAAGACGAGGTCGCTTCACGTCTCTCCTCCGTGGACCGGAGGACGCCGGCCCACAAAGAGTCCACCTGCTTTCATCTGTGGTCCAAGGATCGCCGGCGCATTGAACGGCACTACAGTGGGTTCACCTGGGATACCCTTGGCCGGATGAGGCAGCCGGATTCTACCCCCCCCCCTTCCTACTCCTGTCGGCTTACAAGCGACCGGATTAACCCCCCCTAGTGTATCCAGTCTATAATCATTAAAGTATCATTGCTGTTATTCCTTAAACTATTCCAGGTCGTATATGTACCACCTGCGCCTTCAGAGATTGGACATTCTCTATTGATATACCGACGAATACTCTTGCCATAAAAGTGCATACTAATTCCCATTCATAAATGTGATTGATTTGATTAAGTGCTTGCTCTACACACCATCGCTGTGTAGAAATAAAGACCTATTTCTAATTCGTACATTTGTGTTGGATCCGTTTCATCTACGTGACAGTGTTCATCATAATATATTTATGCCGTGTACTGGGTGGCCGAATATTAAGTACAAAGGTAGTGGTAGTAAGTATCATATCTAGTAATACAGTCAGGGAATTGTACCCCTCAGTTACAATTGGTCCTTCGAGCCGGATGGTAATTAGTGTAATATTAATATAGTGTTATTAATATTGAAATGGCCTATGATGAACACTCCACGAAACGATCCTCCTAACCAACGCCCGCAGCGCGAACGACGGCTCCCTCAGTACTTAGAGGCTTACGCTGTCAGTCAACAACCTAGTCTTCTACTAACAGTAAACGCGGTAAAACTAGAAAGTAAAAGTATGTCTAACCCCAACGCCCAGACTACCCCGACCATAGAGGCCCCTACGGGTTCTAATGTAACTGACCAAGTTCACGGTGGGGACCAGTGGGAACCAGACATGACTTCACACCCCGCCAGTACTGAAGAAGTAGTCCCCGATGAGTCCCGGGAGGAATACAACGCTACCGAGAGAGAACTCGGCACGGAAGAAGACGGGGAGAGCACCGTGGAGATAGAGCTCCAAGGCTCCGCAAGGAGTACCCCGAGGGAAGGCTCCCCTATACAACCGCCTTCTCCCAGCGAGGCAGAGAGGACCCTACAGCAGGCCTTCCTCATCAGCCTGAACGCCGCTGCTGAACGCGACCGACTGCAGATCCAGCAGCGGAGCGAAGAAGAGCATATACGTCTAGAAATAAGACGCATTCAGAGAGAAGTGCGCTCCATAAAGACAGCCCTGTACGCAGTACTTGGGGCCCAGACTGTGGCGGAAGAAGTCCTAATGACAGTCCTCATGGAGATTGAGGGAGTACTTAACTCGAAGCCCCTCGGATATGTCTCCAGTGATGTGGCGGATATCGACCCAGTTACCCCCAACACACTCCTGATGGGGCGGCTAGATCCTGCATTACCCCAGACAATGTACCGGCCTGAAGAAGCGAACGGCCGACGAATGTGGAGGTACAGCCAAGTATTAGCCGACAAGTTTTGGAGCAGTTTCCTACTGCACTACCTACCGTCTCTACAGACCCGCCAGAAGTGGGTAAAGGAGAGAGACAATTTGACAGAAGGAACAGTCGTCATGATTATTGATCAATCACTGCCCAGAGCTATGTGGCCGGCCGGCCGCGTAAGCAAAGTGATCACCGGTGCCGACGGCAAGGTCCGAGCAGCTGAAGTGCTTGTCCAGGGTCGCACTTACACCCGTCCCGTGGCGAGGCTCATAGAACTGCCCCGACTCCCAGACACAATCGATGATGACCATGACCCTATAACCCTATGACTTTGTGAAGTTGACTGACCCCTACAGCAAACCCTTATGTGTAAATAGACAACGCGATTAATCTGTCTCTGTTTAACTGATTAGGTCTGGGACCAATCAGGGGGTGGCTGTTGTGAAGGGCCAGATTAAACCGAATATATATATTTATTTATATATATATATTTAATTGTATTTGTATATTCTCTAATATTCCTTGATATCCCTTGTATATTCCTTGTACAATATGCATTGAATATCCATTCTAGCCTACTGAACATCCCATAATAGTCTCCATTCTACTATTGGTCGAGACCTTGGTGCCAGGCTGCCATACCCCCCAGACCCAGTTCAAACGTACCGCTCAACATGTACGAACAAGTCCTAGTTCCGCGTAGGAATCTGGCTACCGCACCACTAATGGGACTATTTGTTCATAGTGCGTATATATACTGCGCTACTAAAGTAGGACTTCCTTTTTTCAGTCCAGTTTCTTACCCTCCAATAGAGTCACAGACGTAAAGCCTCCCCGCGACGCCACGTGTGGGAGTAAGGCCAAGTTCGCCTACCATCGGTATTGAGACATCGTGTATATTAATATTTGAATAGTCATATTTGGCACTATATCGTCGAGTTGGACGTAGTCTATTAAGCTAGTAATAGTCTGTTAATATATAGTGCTTCGTACGGTGAGAATACTACCGTAGTCAGTACCCCATCGTTTCGGGCAGAGAACTGGCTGCTTATCCAGGGTGGTTGACCCCACGTGAAGCTGCACCCGAGGAGCCCCAGAGCCGACGAGCGAGTGGACCTGTATACCGGATTATTCTACCGACGACAGCCCGCCTTCCCAGGCACGGATTATGCTTTGTATACGTTGATTATTCCATGGATAAAGACCCCCGACACTGCCGTGTGTTGGAACCCCCCCCCCCTGGAGAGGACGCAAGGTGAGGAGACGCTCTGCAAGACGAGGTCGCTTCACGTCTCTCCTCCGTGGACCGGAAGACGCCGGCCCACAAAGAGTCCACCTGCTTTCATCTGTGGTCCAAGGATCGCCGGCGCATTGAACGGCACTACAGTGGGTTCACCTGGGATACCCTTGGCCGGATGAGGCAGCCGGATTCTACCCCCCCCCCCCTTCCTACTCCTGTCGGCTTACAAGCGACCGGATTAACCCCCCCTAGTGTATCCAGTCTATAATCATTAAAGTATCATTGCTGTTATTCCTTAAACTATTCCAGGTCGTATATGTACCACCTGCGCCTTCAGAGATTGGACATTCTCTATTGATATACCGACGAATACTCTTGCCATAAAAGTGCATACTAATTCCCATTCATAAATGTGATTGATTTGATTAAGTGCTTGCTCTACACACCATCGCTGTGTAGAAATAAAGACCTATTTCTAATTCGTACATTTGTGTTGGATCCGTTTCATCTACGTGACAGTGTTCATCATAATATATTTATGCCGTGTACTGGGTGGCCGAATATTAAGTACAAAGGTAGTGGTAGTAAGTATCATATCTAGTAATACAGTCAGGGAATTGTACCCCTCAGTTACAATACTTATATCTTGTACTGGGTGGCCAGAAGTTAAAGTACATGAGGTAGTGGTATTAAATATCATATCTAACAATACAGTCAGGGAATTGTATCCCTCAGTTACAATTGGTCCTTCGAGCCGGATGGTAACTAGTGTAATATTAATATAGTGTTATTAATATCGAAATGGCCTATGATGAACACTCCACGAAACGATCCTCCTAACCTAGAACGCCCGCGGCGCAGACGACAGACACCTCAGTACTTAGAGGCTTACACTGTCAGTCAACTACCTAGCCTTCGACAAACGGTAAACGTGGTAAAAGTAGAAAGTAAAATTATGTCTGACCTTAACGACCAGGTTTCCCCGACCACAGAGGCCCTAGTAGGTCCTAATGTAACTGACCAAGCCCACGGTGGGGACCAGGAGGGAATTGACATGCCTTTACCCCCCGCCACTACTAAAGAAGTAGTCCCCGACAAGCCCCGGGAGGAAGACAACCCTACAGAGAGAGAACTCTGCACGGAGGAAGAGGAGGAGAGCGCCGAGGAACTAGAGCTCCAGGACTCCCCAACGAGTACCCCCAGGAGCAGCTCACGCAGGAGCGGCTCACCTCCACTACCGCCTTCCCCCAACGAAGCGGAGAGGACACTACAACAGGCGTTCCTCGTCAGCCTGACAGCCTCTACCGAACGCGATCGGCTCCAAGCACAGACGCTTAGCGAGCGCCAACGTCTCCAAGCACAGGCGACCAGCGAGCGCGAACACCTCCAAGCACAGCAACGGAGCGAAGAACAGCACACAAGTCTGGAGATGAGACGCTTCCAGATGGAAGAGAATATGGCAAGAGACCGGGCCGACGCCCAGCGCGCCGCTGCCGGTGCCCAAAGAGAAACAGAGCGCGCCGCCGCCGACGCCCAGCGCGCCGCTGCCGGTGCCCAAAGAGACGCAGAGCGCGACAGACTACAAGCGCAACTAATAGAGCAGCTGATCAAAAGGACAACTCCCTCTCCCTCCGCCAGGGGCTCAAGGAACTCGTCGAGACAACAGTCAAGAGCAGCGTCACCGCAACGAGCAAGCGACCCTGAACTTGACCAACAGACCGAGTCTAGACCCCCCGCAGACCCCCTTCCCATACCGGTCCAAGCGAGACCCAGCTACAAGGAAGGAGCGGCCTACACTGCGGAGAAGCTAAATAAACGATTACAAGATCTGGAAGATTTGATAGAAGAAGAAGAGGGAGAAGAGGAGAACCAAGCCCGACGACAGCACAGTACTCCACCGGACCAGGAGGTCCCATACAGTCCAGGCTATACCCCCGCGGCGCTGCGCTACAGACCCCCGACTCTATTTACGGGTGAGCACGACGCACGACCAGCCCCGAGGAACAGTACCTGGACCAGCGGGCCATGGTACCCTGCCAGTACCAGCCCACAGCGAGGCGCAAGAGGGGACTCGCCCAGGAGGTCTCTCCCCCAACGCTCGCCGATGTATCAGCCATCCACGGCGTCATACAACGCCACGCCGTCATTCCCAGACTTCGCCTATGAGAGTCGAGCACAGTACACGGAGCTCCGGATGTGCTTAGAGACAATGATGGTGGATGTCGCTAATGAACGCCACAAGTATGCAATATTATTGAAGCACCTGAAAGTACCGCGAGCGCACAATATAGCGCTAGCCTATGCTACCTCCTCGACCCCATACACAGCGGCCCTTGCAGTGCTGGATCAAAGATATGGACGTATATGGGATTACGTAATCCAGGAGATAAGGCATATTGACCGCCTACCCCCAGCCACAGACAATCGCTCACTAGACGACCTGTCAATCAAAGTGCAGTCCCTGGTGGGGATGCTGGGAGCTCAACGGGAGAAGGGCATGCATGAGCTGTACGCCAACTCTAACGTTGAGAGGATTTTGGAGAAGCTGCCACCCGCAAGACAGGAGCGCTTTCGGCGGCAGAGGGACTACCGAGATCCCGACGGCCCCGAGCCATCCCTCCTTGATCTTGCCGACTTCCTGGC
The DNA here is from genome assembly GCF_963971535.1 of Notolepis coatsorum. Lineage (NCBI taxonomy): Eukaryota > Metazoa > Chordata > Actinopteri > Aulopiformes > Paralepididae > Notolepis > Notolepis coatsorum. The sequence goes on along the minus strand of NC_140172.1, from coordinate 127,757,496 downwards.
GAGAGAGGTCAGCAGCTTACGACTGGACACCTTCGGGCGGAGCACGCCAAGCTCCAGAGAGGGACCCAGGAGAATAAGTGATGGAAGAAGATCGGTGACTGTCATGCACCAATCAGAGTCAGTACCGAGCAGTAAGAGTCACAGCACCCCCTCGAAAAAGGAGAAGTGGAAGATAGCGTGTCCCTACTGTGAGAAAGAACACTGGCTGTCACAATGTGACTCATTCACAAAGATGAATGCAGAAGAAGTGAGCCAATGGATAAAGTCCAACCGGCGCTGTTATCGATGTGCGCGGCCCCACATGGCAGCCGAATGCCGCCTAAAGAAAAGGTGCAGCCGGTGCGATGGAGCCCATCTAGATATACTACACGATAGTAACGGAAGACGGCCTATACCTGCACCACGGAGCGGCACCAAGGCAAGTGTCATGTACATTGACCCCGCCAGCAGCAACGGAGCTCAAGTGCTCTTAAAGGTAGTCCGTGTGACATTGAGCTACCAGGATAAAGTCATGGACACTTACGCCGTCCTTGATGACGGGTCAGAGAAGACCCTTCTGCTCGCCTCCGCTGCGACTCAGCTGGGACTGCGGGGGAGCAAGAACGAAATGACGATTCGGACAATAAGAAGAGATTTAAAGACGATAAAGAGGGAGAATGTCTCCTTCACTATCGCAGCCAACGGGCAGCCAGAGCGACGGTACAAGATCACAAATGCTTTCACCAGCCAAGAAATAGGACTATCGCAGTACACCTACCCTGTCACCAAGTTGATGGATAAATATGTGCACCTGCGTCAATTACCTATCCCGCTCATAGACGGCGCTACCCCGACCCTGTTGATAGGCTCCGACCATGCAGAACTCATAGTCCCGATTGACCGGGTCCATACAGGCCCCCGAGGCTGCAGTCGAGACCCGCCTAGGATGGACATTGCAAGGCCCCCTCGCTAAATCTCTCAACCGAACAGCAGCCACTAGCTGCTTCCACTCCAGAACGACAGAAGAAGACACCACTCTCCTGCAGCATGTCGAGAGGCTATGGACCCTAGAGACAATGCCCTTTAAGAACGAAAAGAAAGACATTCGCTCTAAAGAAGACATTTACGCCATCAACCTACTCGAGCAGGGGACAAAGAGAGTCACAGTCGGCGGAGTGATGAGATACGCAACTCCACTCCTGAGGCGAGAGGGAATGCCCCCCTTTCACGCAAAGAAAGACGCCACGGAGCGCTATCTACTGAACACAGAGCGGCGCCTAGCCAAAGACCCCGCTCAACAGAGTGTGTACCGAGCTGAGATTGAGAAGCTAATCACAGCGGGACACGTAACAAAGATTGACATTAAAGAGGCCGATCAGAAGACCGAATCATGGTACGTGCCGCATCACAAGGTCCATCACAATGGCAAGGATCGCATTGTGTTTAACTGCAGCTACCAGATCGGATCCCAAAATCTGAATAAAGAGCTCTTGCCCAGCCCCACACTCGGCCCCTCCCTACTAGGCGTGCTACTGCGCTTCCGCCAGGACAAGGTGGCTATAAGCGGGGATATCAAAGGGATGTTCTTGCAGGTGAGACTAGTAGAGGAGGACAAGCCTCTGCTACGGTTCCTATGGAGAGAGAAGATCGGAGATGAGAACCCATCCATCTACCAGTGGGAAGTACTCCCCTTCGGAACCACATGCAGCCCGTGCTGTGCTACCTTTGCACTACAGAAACACGTCACAGAGGACCCAGCAGCAGATGAAGAGGTCCAACACAGTGTGAAGAACAGTTTCTACGTGGACAACTGTCTACAAAGCGTCTCGACTCAAGAAGAAGCCGAGGCTCTCCTAATCAAGTTACGCGCCTCCCTAATCAAAGGAGGCTTTGATCTCAGGCAGTGGGCCAGCAGTGACCCGCACGTATTGCGCAGCCTCTCCTCCGCAGACAAGGCTGCCAGCAGCGAGACCTGGATGGCGACAATCCCAGGAGAAGCCCAAGAAATGACACTAGGATTAGTCTGGCGCTTCAAAACAGACTCGCTCCACTATAGACACAAACCCTTGGCTCCAGAGCAAGGAAGGTCGGCGGCGATACCGACCACCCGACGGAGTGTGTACAGAACACTCGCCAGACAATATGACCCGTTGGGATGTATTCTACCTTACACCACCAGGGCAAAGATGATTGTACGAGCACTATGGGACAAGGACCAGGGCTGGGACGACCCAATACCCGCACACCTTGCCTCAACATGGAGAGAGTGGGAGACGGAACTCCGCTCACTCCCAGGTGTCAATATACGCCGCAGCTACTTCCCATCCACAGTGAGGCCAGAGACATGCGAGATTGAGCTACACGTCTTCAGCGACGCCTCCGAAGTAGCCTACGGATCGGTTGCCTATTTGCGTGCCCAAGAGATGGGAGGAGAGATACACACTGCTTTTATACTGGCCCGCTCAAGAATAGCCCCACGTAAGCAACAATCTATCCCACGTCTAGAGCTCTGCGCAGCCCTCGCAGGAGCGCATCTAGCCACGTTAATCCAACGTGAACTCACCATTCCGGTGCATAGAACAATCTTGTGGTCAGATTCCACGACAGTACTCACATGGATTAAGTCCGATTCATGCAGATACAAAGTCTTCGTGGGAGTCAGAGTCACCGAGATTCAAGAATTAACAGAAGAAGCAAGCTGGAGGTATGTGGATACCAAACACAACCCAGCTGACGTCATCACCCGGGGAATGTCCCTGGATGACCTAACCCGTCGCAACATCTACAGTGACGGACCAGCATTCCTCCAGCTCCCGGAAGGAGATTGGCCTACGCCCACCCCGAGGGAAGCAAGTAACGAGGAGGCTGAGAACAAGAAGCCTATGTTCTGTGGACTGAGCACTGTCGCCTCCACAGACCCCAACATAGATGACTGCATTACCCTAGAGAGTGCGCAACAAAGAACATTCCTGCGGCACCACCCAGAGATTCAGTCCACCACTGACATGTCAGCAGCTGACTACGAAGAAGCAGAACTTCTTCTACTACAACGAGCCCAGAGAGACTCGTTCCCCGATGAGCTAGACTGTCTACAGGGAGGAAACCCCGTCCCATCAGACAGCAGACTGATTCACCTGGCACCAGAGAGTGACGCACATAATCTCATCAGAGTGGGTGGTCGCCTGCGGAGAGCCCCCGATCTACCAGATGACATTAAGCACCCGATCGTCTTGAACAGCCGACACAAGGTCACAGAGCTGATCATAAAGAAATACGACGAGGATGTACACCACGCAGGAGCAGAGAGAGTCTTCGCGGAGATCAGACGTCGTTATTGGATATTGCAAGGGAGAGAAGCAGTACGGCGCTTCCAGCGAACCTGTCTAGACTGCCGTAAGTGGCGCGCGCAGCCCAGCATACCACGGATGGCTGACCTACCCCCCTGTCGCCTCCGAATCGGCGACAAGCCATTCCACTCCACAGGCATGGACTGTTTTGGCCCGTTGTATATAAAGAGAGGAAGAGGCACCGAGAAGCGGTGGGGTATTGTATTCAAATGCATGACCACCAGAGCGATACATATCGAGCTCCTTCCGACCATGAGCACAGACTCATTCCTTATGGCCTTCCGGAGATTCATATCACGGAAAGGACAACCGTCTACATTGTTGTCTGATCACGGGACCAACTTCAAAGGCGGAGAAAGAGAGCTGAGAGAGAGCTTCCAAGCTATGGGCCCAGAACTTAAGACCCACCTCGCTCCAGCCCAGATTGACTTCCAGTTTAATCCCCCGAACGCACCCCACTTCGGTGGAACCTGGGAACGAGAAGTACGTTCTATAAAGACAGCCCTGTATGCCGTACTCGGAGCCCAGACTGTGGCAGAGGAAGTCCTAATGACAGTCCTCTCGGAGATCGAGGGAGTATTGAACTCAAAGCCCCTCGGTTACGTCTCCAGTGATGTAGCAGATGTCGACCCAGTCACCCCCAACACACTCCTAATGGTGCGGCTGGACCCCGCGCTACCCCAGACAATGTACAGGCCCGAAGAAGCGAACGGCCGAAGAATGTGGAGGTACAGCCAAGTACTAGCTGACAAGTTTTGGAGCAGCTTCCTACTTCACTACCTACCGTCTCTACAGACCCGCCAGAAGTGGGTAAAAGAGAGAGACAATTTGACAGAAGGAACAGTCGTCATGATTATTGACCAGTCACTCCCCAGAGCTATGTGGCCGGCTGGCCGCGTAAGCAAAGTGATCACCGGTGCCGATGGCAAGGTCCGAGCAGCTGAAGTACTCGTCCAAGGGCGCACCTACACACGTCCCGTGGCGAGGCTCATAGAACTGCCCCGACTCCCAGATACTATCGATGATGACCATGACCCTATGACTTTGTGAGTTGACTGACCCTTACAGCGGACCTTGAGTGGAAGACAGTGCGGTTAATCTGTCTCTGCTTAGCTAATTAGGTGGGACTAATTAGGGGGCGGCTGTTGTGAAGGATCAGATTAAACCGAATATGTATATTTATTTATATATATTTAATTGTATTTGTATATCGTTTGATATCCCCTGTATATTCCTTGCACAATATGCATTGAATATCCCCGTTTCTACTAAACAGCCCATAATAGTTTCATTCTACCATTGGACGAGAACCTGGCGCCAGGTTGCCATACCCCTAGGTCCAAGTTCAATCGTGCCGCCTAACATGTCGAGGCAACCCCCGGTTCCGCGCAGTAATATGTCGGGCGAAATACGAATGGTACTATTTGTTCATAGCGCATATATATATGGCGCTCGTAAAGTAGAACTTTCCTTTTAGTCCAGTTCTTTACCCTCCAACAGAGTGACAGACGCAAAAGCCTCCCCACGACGCACGTGCGGTGTAGTAAGGCCTACTTGGCCCAGAATAGGCATTGAGATATCGTGTAGATTAATAGTTGAATGGTCATAGTTTGGCACCATACCGTCGAGTTGGACGTATTCTATTAAGCTAATAATAGTCTATTTATGTATGGTGCATCGAGTCGGTTAGAGTTCTACAGTTATCAGTACCCCCCATCGTTCCTGACGTTATCTGGACGCTTAACCAGGCTGGTCAGACCCCTAGTGGTGATTGCATCCGAGGAGCTCCGGGTCAAGAGCGACTGGACCTGTATATTGGATTACTCTACCCAGACGACGGCGAGCCTTCCACGGCTCTTGGATTATGCTTTGTGTGCTTTGATTATTCCATGGATAAAGGCCAACACTGCCGAGTGTTGGAATTACCCCCCGGAGAGGACTCCAGGTGAGGCGGCGCTCTACACGTGAGGTCGCACCACGTCTCTCCGTTGTGGACCGGCAGATACCGTTCCACAGAGGGTCCAGCTGTATTCGTCTGCGGCCCGAGGTTCTGTGGGCACCGTGTCCAAGACTTTGGATTCTCCCAAGACACCGTCGGCCAGATGGGATACCGCCAGCGGCTTCTCTAACCCCCCCCTCCTACTGTCTTACAACCAGCGGGACCCCCCCCCCCCCCCTTTAGTGTATCCAGCTATAATCATTTAAGTACCATCGCTATCGTTTCCTAAATATTCCAGGTTGTATACTTACTCCCTGCGCAACCAGAGATTGGACATTCAATGTTGATTTACCTACGAATACTCATTTGCCATAAAAGTGCATATTCAATATTTCAAATCATAAATGTAATTAAGTGAATGTTGTATACACCTTTTGCTGTATTAAATATTCGATTTGGTACATTTGTGTTGGTTCGTTTCATCAGGTGGGAAAGTGTTCATCATACTTATATCTTGTACTGGGTGGCCAGAAGTTAAAGTACATGAGGTAGTGGTATTAAATATCATATCTAACAATACAGTCAGGGAATTGTACCCCTCAGTTACAATCAGGGTCCCCCATTTTCAATTCATCGTAACATATATGACATACATGACATACAGATAGACAGTACTGCTACATCTATACATTTATGACATACCAGATTTGCAAATACAGTACTGTTTGTGATACAAAAAGAGTCCAGAAAGAAAAGTATATACATTTGATGTAGAAACTGTACATTGGATTGGGTAGGTGGGGGGGGGGGGGGGGGGGACTGTACATTGGAGGTGGTTGGGTGGGTGGGGGGGGGGGGAGGTTGGGTAGGAGTGGGGTGGGTGGGGTACACTGTACAACTGTACAAACAAAACTGTACATTGGAATATTGACAAGACCATACTTGGTAATTTACTGTACATTGGAGGGGGTTGTGTTCGGACATTTACAGTGGCCAGTTTCGAATTGCAGTCTCCCTTAGGTGTTTTTTTAGAGTGTTTTTGAAAGTGGGTAGTGATTCACATTCCTTTACAGCTTTGGGTAGGGCGTTCCACATTGATGTGGCATAATTGCTAATCGTGTTTAGTCCCTTGTTTGAGCCGAATCTGGGTTTAACATGATTTGTGGAGCTCCCTCTGGTGTTGTGATCGTGGTATTCACTGACCTTTGGGAAGTATTTTGACATGTTCATCAAACAGTGTTGAAACGTGGGTGCTGCAGTGTTGAGTGCTTAGTAGTAGAGACATAGTAGGTAGCAATATAGGCAAGGAAGATTAATTAGTGGAAGAGTGCATGATAGTACAACACAGTAAGAAGAAGATTGGTCGGGTTTCGGCTGTCCTGACTGTGGTGGGAAGTTCGTTCCACCATTGTGGAGCGAGGACCGAGAATAGGCGGCTTCTCTTTGATTGGATAGGAGTGTGTCTGAGGCAGCCAGAAGGTGCAGAGCGGAGGGGTATTGAGGGTGTGTAGTTAGAGACCATTGCCGTTCCCTTCACAGCACGGTATGCCAGGTCGAGGACCTTGAAGCAGATTCGTGCGGCGATAGAGAGCCAGTGCAGCTCTCTAAGAAGTGGGGTAACATGGGCTGACTTTGGTAGGATGGAGATCAGGCGTGCTGCTGCGTTCTGGATGAGTTGAAGTGGCTTGGTGGCGGTGGTTGGTAGACCAGCAAGCAGTGCATCGCAGTAGTCGAGGAGCAAGGCGAGTAGAAATGGCCCTGCAAATGAATCACCACAGTCCAAATGAATCACCACGGTCCAAATGAATCACCACAGTCCAATTGAATCACCACGGTCCAAATGTAACAGCGCGGTCAAATTAATCACCACGGTCCAAATGTATCACTGCGGTCCAAATGTATCACCACGGTCCAAATGTATCACCCCGGTCCAAATGTATCACCAGGGTCCAAATGTATCCCTGCGGTCCAAATGTATGACCATGATCCAACCGTATCACCACGGTCCAACCGTATCACTGCAGTCCAAATTGATCAATTCACTGCGGTCCAAATGTATCACCGCGGTCCACTACAGGAAAACCTTCATCTTCCCCAAACTATGACGACGTATGGTGTATCTGAACCAGTGCATTGGACACCTTGATGTAAGCAAGCATAAATCTGTCAGTACAATCTTTAGTACATGGTGCATAAAGAGGGGGGAATACAGAGTATTATGGAAAGTGAAAATAAGAAGTGAGAAGGGTTGGACTGCCCCTCCCGGCAGTCACATGACAACAATGCTGGAATTGTGTGTATGTGTGTGTGTGGTGGGGGGTTGCTAAATCTTAGGATGTGCTAAAGATTTTCACATGTTTCCCGATGGCTTTTCACATCTTTAATATGTTTCTTGAGATGCTCTTAGTTAGGAGCATCACTAGGCTATTGCCAGTCCTTAACTACTTCATACCTCAGAGGCTAAGCCTAACAAAATCGAACACGCTAGAAACCAGTCCCTAAAGTCCCCATGAAACAGCTCGCAGAATGCTATTTGATTCCATATATTTATGCGTTTCTTGTATAAAAAAAAAACTGGAAGCTAGGGATTGGTAGTTAGCGTAGCCACTTACCAAGCTGACCTCTCCCTCCTTGCCTTTCGACTGGTTTCCAGCGGCCTGCTCTGCAATCCGTTCCCGCAAGAACAGATTCACCCATTAGCTAGCAAGAGAACCTTGAACATTTGTTCAATTTAGTTGAAGAGGCCAAGTGCTAGTGTCACCAGACCCCAATGAAAAGCACCCCAGTCTACAGCTAGGAAGTGCAAGCGCACAGGTGTACTTTCCAAAGAGCTCAGCTGAACTACCACAACAGATTCCCCAGGACCACAGACAGACAAGGAGAGAATGTTTAGCAAAAACAAGCAATACTTTATTACATAATGGTATTTAAGAAAAACAGGCAATACTTTAATACATAAGATACAAATTCATAAACCTACCTAAACACTATTAGACTAGATTAAAATACCCACGCCTCTTAAGCCTAAGGTAGTTTAAAAGGAGGAAGTGCTCCATGCCCCGTAAACCCACCCCCAGACTGTTACTCCCACCCACGCCACCTATCCCCGCCCCTGAGACACTACACATGTGAAGGAAAAAGAGTCTGCCCTGCACACGGGTCTATGACTATCAAACGTCAACTTAGAATCACACTATACCACACGGTTCACTGCAAACAGCCTGAAATAAGTATCGATATCACACTATCCCTCGGGGAGCCACGGCAAATGATTTAGGGAGAATATAGGTAGATAAATACACACTAAGTGTTCACACGGTAAATTAAGGGGGTTTGGATAGGATAGTGGGTGCTGTTCACCACTAGGGGTTGTGACCAGGCCTAGAATACTCCTCCCATATCCTAACCTAGGTCTGGGGCAGTGGAAGCGCTGAGTTACAAACAATACAAAAAAGGTTAAGGATAACCGGGGCCCGAAGCTGAGGGCCGGAAGGACGCCACCTCCTTCCGCTCCCGTAGCCCCTTTCGGCTTCGGGCTAAACACTGTTCGGTCTGTACTGGGGTGTTTTAGGCACTCCAAGCACCAGGCGTGCAATAATGTCCTTCCGCCTGCAATGAAAGGCACAGTCAGTAAGAGCAAGGTCCCCCCGTTCACGGGTTCATCAAAATGCACAATGGATTAGATATCCTCCATATGATTTAGAAAAGAGAGAAAGGTAGTTCACAGAGGATGGAGAATCCACAATACTAGGTTCCAGTCTTCGACAGTATTACTGGCTTTACTGTATGCCGTTCCGATAATCTTCAGCTTCACGCCACTAATAATATTCCTAATTCAAATGCAGTCACTGTTCGTCTATGTCTTCATTTACCACTCGGGAAAATTGTTTGTTTGTTTAGGCACGTATTCTACTGTCTTGCATTCTTTATTCACGGCGCCCGGTGTGGCGATAATGTCTCTTCGGTCTGAAGCTCCACTCGTTTCCACTGTGGGGGAAACACCGCAGTCGCCGCTCTGAACTGGTTCCACTGGAGGAAAGGTAAAAACACAAAAAGAGCCGCGTGTCCTCGTACTCCTTAGCCCTGCGTCCTCTGCTACCGTCCTCTCGACTCCCGTTTTCGTTCTCGGAAGCAGCAATAGCGCCGTGTGTACCAGCAATATCACCAGTCGGCGTCCTCGGGTTTCTCTTTCCTCCTCTGCTCCGGGTCTCGTCCTTCTGTGTCTCGCCCCAGCTGACAATACTCGCCTCCCTTTTGAGCGAGTTCGCGGGGTTCCAGGGCACCGCCCCTATGCGCCAGCCAGCCAATCAGCTTCCTCCAACGGCACAGCCTGTAACGCAAGAGAGGGAACGCCCATGGGTAGATCCCACCGCTCCATGAATACACACAGACACACACATACCCCCACCCGTGACACTAGCTCAGTTACAATGTGCTATAAATGTCAGTCTAGAAAGCATTTAATTGGACACAAGATTATTTGTGCCCCCTGTATGCTGGATGACTCATCAACATTCTTTTTATCGTTTTCCAGGAAATTACACTCTAAAATACCATTAGGAATACCTCTGAAACTACTTCTTTGCCATTGTTTGGACAGATATTAGCACATAAGTAACAATCAGTGCATGACATGTGATACAAGAACATAAACATCTATTTTGATTTCATGGGGCCTTTTAGCGTGAACTGTGTTTGTTTCTCAACATTGGGAAGGAAGAGGAAGTGCACAGAACTAGGAGATAGTGGTCTAAGGGGAATGAGAGTTTAATTCCTACAATCTTCTTATAGCCTGGGTTCTCAGATGAAGCTCTAGTGCAGATGGACATTCTTGTCGGGGATGCAGCCAAATCAACGTCTGGCTTCGGTACAAAAGAAAAAAAGCCAACAGCATTACCAATACAGTACATACAGTAGGATACTTGTACAGAGCAGACTTTCCCACACACAGCTGATCTGTGGACACGGACCAGGAAATAACCAAAACACTGAGGCCTGCATGGTTTGTCTCTCATCACAAGCCAGTGGTTAGAAGCCTCTTTGATCAGAGTATCCCAGCGCTTTAAACAGCGCTTGTCTTGTCATAATAAATTTAAAAAAGTTTTATTTATTAAACTCTGAAGGTGAAGGTTCTTCCTTCTTTTACTGCGTTTAAAATTATTATCTCCGACCACTGTGTGTCGACTTGTAACTGCCTTAGCTGATTTTTTCTTTTATTGTTTATTCTTATTTATTGTGCCTATATGTATGAAATTGCTGATAAACCAGTTTTCGTCATTGCTATGGTGAAATTTGAAATTAAATTGAATCTCCCAGTACATGCAGTAACGCTTTAGCCAGAGGTGTAGCTGACGAAGACGGCTAAACTTCATATCCCCATAGGTAACAGAAAGGTCCTGAGATAATGACAGTATGCTGAGAGCCTCAGAGAGAAGGCTGAAGTCCCTCTTCAACAGTTCAGTTTAGTTTCGATGTTGTTGGCTCCGACGTGAACCACCAGAGACAGCGGGCAGCATGCGTGGTAATATGTAAATATACTGTAACCAAAGCAGAGAAATTAATGGAATTATGCTATCCTATTGAGATCCTACAGAGAGTTGTGTTTTCATGACCGCACGTGCACGCCTCTACTCAAACTGGTGCATGCACACTTCCACCATATCCTGCCCAACAACATGGTTGTTGGAGGTTTCGGCGAGGGCAGAGAGAGAGCATTTTGCCTGGTGTTGAACAAACAATTCATTATGGACTAAATGAAAGTGCCACGACCGATTTGCAACCAACCACCTCACAACTCTGTACACAGTCTCACTGTAGCACACTGAAGCCAGGAGTTCTTCGATGGTTTTGGTTTGGGGAGCATGTCTATGTTCCCCGGGTCCTATGTTCCCCGGGTTCTATATTCCCTGCTCGCGATAAAAAGGGTCCTATGTTCCCCGGGTTCTATATTCCCCGCTCCCGCTACCGCTCCCGAAAAAGCGCCCCGAGTTGTGTCAGCTTGCTTCATTTCTCTGTCATTACGGTAGTGTTCTCAAACGTACACTTCACAACTAAAAAAGGGTCCGATGTTCCCCGCTACTCCCGAAAAAATTACAGAGTTGTGTGAGAGTGTAGAGATGGTGCAACATGTGTAATTGTGTAATTGTGTATGTGTGTGTGTGTGTTAGGGTGACCAAACGTCCCGATTTGTGCGGGACAGTCCCGTTCTTTAGCCCTTTGTCCCGCATGCCGCAACAGAAGAAACATTTCCAGAGATGTATATCTGTTATTTTTTGTTAACCCTTTAATCGCCGTTGACGCTGTTCAGCGTCATTCCCCGCCATGCTTATTCTGCCGATGACGCTGGACAGCGTCTTTGATATCAATATTTCAAAAATCTGTGATCGAAATTATATTTCTCCCCCGGAGACATTATATGTACTGGTGAGCCCCTATCAACTCTCTAACGGTTCAAGAGCGCCATCTGGTGGCCGATCGGCCTGATCGCCCAGGGAAGAAACAGGAAGTGGAAGCTGGTGCTCATTTCAATTTGGTCCGATCACTCGCTATAGGTCCCGGGACTCGATCTCGACACAAGATAGCGATCCGTTGCCAATAACTCGATAAACAACATGATTTGGACGTATATACTATTATACAACCTGGAAATGGATCGGATATTTCGACATCCCATAATAGAAAAAATTCTGTTCCACGCTCATCTCCCAACGGCGAGAGGAAGCTACGGTGAGTTTCAGCGTTATTTTTAAATTTCTTCGATACTAACTGCTCTGATGATCATATCACCCACACTAGATGAATGATATAACGTTGCCCACGGAATTATAAACGACCCCCCGCCCATCCGGTCAACATCAGATCATACGTAGTAACTCCTAGAACCACGTCCAGTTGAAATTTTTTATCTCGCACAGATTCCTACCAAACTGTATTTGATCATCAATATAATGCATTTGGGGCTATAAATCAAGTTCTGGAGAAAGCTGCAGAAAACGATAAAAAACATACTTATACTTTAGACCGTATTTTAGTATGAATATGTGAATGAAAAAGTATAACGTTGCTACACCCTGAACAATAGATATAGGACATTGAATGGGCCATAGTAATGTCAATTGAGCAATACAATTTAAAAAGTTATAGCCCTGCAAAGAAGGGGAACTTCTCCATGTTAAATAGGGCTGGCGAGGGATGGTAAATTATGAATTTAACCCCGGCGATCAAAGGGTTACTTAGACCTACTCGACATTTTCGTTGACATAAGTAGATTTTTCCCTTTTTGTTTATTTATTAAATTAATATAAAGCGTGTTTTGAAAAATTTTGAGGTTGTTAAATACACACTTTTGGTTTCTTTAAGTGGCGAGTGACGTCTTTTTCATTGTAACTTCGGTGGACAGCGCCTTGGTGCTGAAGTGTCATTCAAACTATCCTTACTTAAATATGACTGTAACGGGCGACGACGGCACCACACATGTGAACAGTAACAATGCAATTAATTAATGTCTTGTTGTAATGAGTATATACCCAATGTAATGCGTCTTCTTGAAGCGGATTCAGCTTGTTTTGCTCCGATTTGACGTCAGTTTAAAACCCTACTCCTATGGCATATTTAATTCCGCCTGGATCTTTTATTTTTATTGTGCGCTGTAGCATTGTCAAAGAGTAATTGCTTTTGCCCTTTTCCCTTTGTAACTTCATCCTTTATCTTTCAATATCTTATTTGACATTACTGTACGATATAAGTGTGTATTAAAAGACGGAGCTGTTCATGCGTATTGAAGGTTTGTGTCCCCGGGCAAGCTATATTCACGTATTCACGTTACTCGCATATATTCAAATGATTCCTGTAATTCCTGTACAGTAACTATTCAACTAATAATGTTATTAGGTCATTCTGGGACCACTCACGCATAATGCCAAATACTCGAGTGACTGACGGACATATCTGTTGCACCACTATATTCACGTATTCACGTAACTCGCATATATTCAAATGATTCCTGTAATTCCTGTACAGTAACTATTCAACTAATAATGTTATTAGGTCATTCTGGGACCACTCACGCATAATGCCAAATACCCGAGTGACTGACGGACATATCTGTTGACTGTTGCACCGCCGGCAGCAGAGCCTTTATTTCAGCGGGGAACATAGGACCCTTATTTCAGCGGGGAACATAGGACCCTTATTTCAGCGGGGAACATAGGACCCTTATTTCAGTGGGGAACATAAGACCCTTATTTCAGTGGGGAACATAGGACCCTTATTTCAGCGGGGAACATAGGACCCTTATTTCAGTGGGGAACATAGGACCCTTTTTTTTGTTTGGGAGTGGGCGGGACCGGGGAGCATAGAACCTTTATTTTGGGAGTGGGGAACATAGGACAATTTTTTTTCTTTTTTTTAAGCGGGGAACATAGAACCCGGGGAAGTTAGGACCCAGGGAACATAGAGATGACCCCTTGGTTTGCAACGAAGACATCGCTTCCCATACATTTTCCCGCATGTCTTCCCTCTTCCTATAATCCAACCTATTTGGCTCTAATACTTTCTAAGAGCAAAACAGAATGTGAGACACTTTGCATTGTGGGGTAGATTAGTAGATTAGTTTTGTTTGAATTTCCTACCTGTGTGCTCTGGGGTTTGGTGTGTCTCAACGCACCCACCGTGACAACGTCATTACGTGCTCGGGCACAGTACTTTGCCTATGAGGTGAGTTGTGTCGGGTTAATCTCTGCCTGATAAACGCTGATAAACGTTGTAATTCATGCTTTAAACATTATCTACTTGTTGCTACATGTTCCGTAAAATATTCCATTAATCCTGTGTACATTCTGTTCGGATCAGGGGCGGGGCTAGGGGGTGGCTACTTGGGCTCAAGCCCCGAATGTTTTCTGAAAAGCCCCGAATCTATTTTCAAAAAAAATAAAAAAATCATACTTTTTATTTAAATTTTTTTTTACAATTAATCATTGTTACATGAAAATATGTTTGCACCAGATTTAGCAGAAGCTAATTTCCATCTGTAGTCTATCCAGCTGCTAACTGTATTTTAGTGAGTTAAGTCTTGGTGTTATGGTAGACTCAGACCTAAGCTTTAAATCACAATCAACAAGTTGACAAAAACATAATTCTTCCACCTTAGAAACATAGCTAAAGTACGGCCATTTATAAATCAAAAGGACGCTGAAAACCAGATCCATGCCTTTATCTCAAGCCGACTCGACTACTGTAATGCACTCCTTACCGGCCTCCCGAAAAAATACGATGATAACTATTTTATTGCAATGCACTATTGCATTATTTTATTCTATTTTACTAACTATTTTATTGCACTGCACTATTTTACTTTGTATCAGTGATAATCAAACCGTAAACAAAGATGCATATTAACACTTTCAGCGCCAGGTGGCGCTGTTTACTGTTACTGTTGAAAGGCCAGCGCCTTTTAACATGGGGATACGTGGCTGTGTTTGCAGGCCTAAAGCTATATTATATATTATAGCTATGGATCTAATAATATAGTCGATTGTCATTGAGTTTCTTCCGGTCAAGATGCAAAAAACAGATAATTTTTCCATCCATACATTTCTATTTTATACCGTCGTGAATATGAGTGTAGTTTCAGGGTGGTCTGGTGTCATTTCCAAAATGACAGACACCAAGCCACATCGTTTCAAATGGAGTGCAATAGCGGCCGCAAGGTGTTAGGCGGCGGTATTGGACTTTTGAGATCTCAGACCCATCCCCAGTGATAACACAGGCTGCCGGCATGTCTTTATGAATGGAAATATCGAATAAAAGAAACAACGATGAAAACCCGACTATACTCTGGTTTTCGGGGGTCCTGGCGCTCAACGTTCGGCGAGTTAACCCTAGATCTTAGATCCTAATATGAAAAACGATGTGATTTAATGTTCTGTCTTACCTTGACTTTGTCTATTTTACTGCTATCTATTTTATGCTTTATGTCTGCACTTTATGCATTGCTCTTGATCTGCCAATGTTGTGCTCATTTTATGCCTGTCTTTTTGTATTGCTGTGAAGCACTTTGAGCTGAAATTCTTGTATGAAAGGTGCTATACAAACAGTGTATTATTATTATTATTATTATTATTATTATTATTATTATTATTATTATTATTATTATTATTATTATTATTATTATTATTATTATTATTATTATTATTATTATTATTATTATTATTATTATTATTATTATTATTATTATTATTATTATTATTAATTATTATAGTTTGCTTCATTAATTAAAGGGTGTGAATTTAAGTGTTCTCTAGTGCCTTTTGTCCGCTTTAAGGTGGTGGTATAAGTTAAAGGTTGTGGTGTCGAAGTAAAAAAAATCTGGGCTAAGCCCCGGATCTCCTACAATCCTAAATCCGCCCCTGGTTCGGATCCAAGATCACTAACCCATTTTTTATTAGTTTAGTCTTGGAGAAAGTAAGTTATTGCTAACGAGACTGCCGGTTGGCTAGCTCCTGTATAGCTGGTGAACTAGCTATTGGCTATTACTAGCTAGCTATTGTCTCGTTCTCGCCCTATCCGCTCTTCTGTTCCGTTTTATGGTGGTTGGTAACCAATTAACGGTGTGTTGCCGCCACCTACCGGACCCTTTTCACGTCAATCTGACCACTTCTGTTCTTTTTATCAGGTGAAACCAAGCAACTGTAGGACACCAAACCTAATGATTGTACATCTGATGTGTGTAACACAGGTATGGAGATGTTTGTGTCTGTTTCTTTTGAAAACGTTTTTTATATAATGTGTAATGAAAGGCTGTAGGCCTAATAGCCTTTTAGCTAATCCACACCAGTTCAGCTATACGTTGAGTAGTGTGATTGTTATTATAACACAACAGAGTAACATGTTATTCAAATGAAGCCTTATTTGAATGTTAAGAATGATACTGTCTGTGATTATAATGTGTTCTATTTTCATATTTGTTTTAGAAATGAAATATGGGTCATATTTAATATTTTTGTTAAGATTGTTGGAATGGAATTTAATAAAAAAATTGTCAAACAAAATATATATAATAATTGTGTAATTTGTAACACAGTACACAGTACTGCCTATGAGGTGAAACCAAGCAACTGCACACCAAACCTAATGATTGTACATCTGATGTGTGTCACCCAGAGACCTGCAGTAAATGAGCCTGAGACGCAGTACTGGCTCCTGCCTGATTAATGTCACTACACACTACATGTTTTCCAATTCACTGTCAGTAATTAATTATGCACCACTATAGCCTACTACTGTCACCTGAATCCGGAAACAGGTCTGCAGATCCTGACTGCCCTGTGTTTTGTTGTGGTGCACGAATCAGACGTCTTCTCGAACTCTCAGCTTTATTCCACTGCCAGGTTAAATACAGGCTCTTTGTTTTTAAATGAGAGCAAAGGAAAATCTCAGTCACCATTTGTCATGTTTAACATGCCTCTCGAGGTCAGGTTCAGTGCAGACTCAATCATATTAAAATATAAAAATGTAATTAAATTAATATAAATGTATAAAATACAATGCATATAAATGACTATCACTTTAAATTACAGTTCTGATATTTGGCACAAATGACCTCAAATTCTCTGGCACGACTATCGAATGGTATTGTTTACGTTTGCATCAAAAGACCATTAATTTCTTCTCAAAATATGAAATGAATCATCATCATGTTTGTTCTACTAGATAATCAAACTACCAGATTCCATGAAAAAAACTGAGCGTGGGTGCTCACAGCCACCATCACGAATCATTTTGCACTACAATGGGTTTATACAATTAACATACAATGAATAAAATATTTACTGAACATGGCAATGGGAGCACAAAATAATACACATGCCTGTTTGTTTTTAAAAGAGGCCAAAGGCACATCTCAGACTCTGTCATCACTTCTTTTAACATGCCTAACGTGAGGAAAACCAAACGATAAAGATAAAATGGTGATCGCTAACATGCTAGGAAAAAACACTAACTTGCTACTTTTATCAACTTCTTAAAAATCTATTTACAAGTCAAATGCACCACAGAAAATTAGGTAATGCATATATCATACTGATATTAAAAAATAATAAACTGCTTTGTCCACGTGAAAAGGTGCTATAGATCACATTCAGCCACTAGATGTCGCACTAGAGCACCAACATGCCTTTTATCCAATCAGGTGCACTCTATGTGGGGAAATGGGAAGTAAGAAGGGGGTACATGTATGTTTTTTTTGCGCGGGGGGGGGGGGGGGGGGGGGGGGGCTCTGTGGATGTATTATATAAAACAAAATTATAATAATAAAAAAATAGATTACGTAAAAATCTTATCTATAGCACCTTTAAATTAACATTAGAGCTTATAATTCTCCTGTTCTAATCACGCTGCTTTAGAAACGTACCTCTAGCAGTCAGGTTCAGTGCAGACTGACGAGAGTGCGAAAATATACCAATACCTCTTAGCGTATCACAACATTAACACTTTTTTTATTTAGCTGTGAAAATCTAACATAATGATGATGAAAAATCACACATTTGGAAATATATGGGAAAGAAAAACTGCCTCATTAAACGTGTGATTTCTGCCTTTTGTCCGGTTTTCTTTCACACCTCTAACGACCAGAACCAGGGTTCACTTGCAAGCGAACCGAGACCAACGTTCCCTTTTTTGGTTCACACCAGAGTTCCAATGAGCTCTCACACCACCTAAAACCAACCGGACTATCTGAGGAAACTAACCAGGGTTTGATTAAAGCAGGAAAGAGCTTAGATGTGAAAGCGACCTTAGACCAGCTTCTACGCACACACCATCCAGTGATTACTACCGCAGAGTCCTTATATAGTTACCGTAGCAACCACTCAGTGCAATTCCCAGCCTTTTTTTGCAGAGGTTGTTATTCATTTAAAACTTCTTTAAAACTCACCTTTCACCTAAAAATGCAGGAAATTATAATTTCACTCAACATAAAATCACATCACATTTAATTATTCCATCCTCATTGTATAGTGTGTCTCTGATATTAACTACAGTCCCCCCCCAATGTAGTATCCTGCATTATAGACCTATTTCACAGCAGACATAGACACAGCTGTAACTAATAACATTAATAATGATTGTTCTGTTTAGGTCAAGGGAATTATAAAAGAAGAATACCAGCATTCTATGCTCTGCTTGGTGTCAGTTTGAAGCCTGTATTCAAATTCTAAATAAACAAGTATCAACCAAATATCAAACGTTATACGGTGCTTCACTTTGACGTAATGACCCTTTCCTTCTTTTATAGTTTCCTTGGTTTAGGTGTGTCAGTGACAGGGGTGTAGCTCCAGATTCTGGGCCCCATGAAAGAATGTATTTGTAGGCCCCCAGTGTATGCGAGCGCGCGTAAGTGCGCGAGAGAATTTTTTTTGGCCATTTTTTTATTGATGAAAACGCATAATATGGTTTTTACCTATACATTCGGATCAGCAGTTCAGCACCTGCACTGTTGGTGGGTGAGCCTAGTAAAGGATGTCGCATTGCGTTCATCTTCAATGAATGGACCAATGCAATAGTCTACCAAAGCCCCCCTCTCTCTCTATATATCTCACACACACACACACACACACACACACACACACACACACACACACACACACACACACACACACACACACACACACACACACACACACACACTTCAGAAACAAACATAGTATCAATGAGAGCATCAATAATACACCTGAGTGATGTCTAGTAAAAAAAAAAAAAAAAAAAAAAAATCATCCTAAGCTACCCCCCCCAGCTACGCCCCTGGTCAGTGAGCCGGCATGCACAGCATCAGGGCCCTGGCCCACCAAAATGGAAGAGACCCATAATCATTGTTATTATAGTCACGGCCCGGCTGTGGTTGTCTTTGACGCATCACGTGTGATCATTGTATTAATTCCAACCCAAACAGTAACGCTGTAACTCTGCAGAGCATAACGCCACACTCACACCAATCTGCTACGTCTCCACATGAGAACTCTGCCCATAGATGGTGGATTTAGTCTTGAGGCTTGACAGCAGTGGAAATAACTAAAGAGGCATAGGCCTATGCTGGTCTAGTCTTCCGTCTGTGAAATGACAATTGTATTTCCTCAGATGGATTATAAAGTCTATTTCTTTCCACTAAGTCTGAAGGTTTGTATGCTGCATGTGCACGGCGGCCTCGATTATGTTTCTGTGGGGATTATTGCATGGCTGGGGAAGCTTATTAATATTGGCGTTATAGGCAATTAAAATAAAACAAATTCTGGTGCAGCTTGACTTGGAGACTACAGGACAGTTTGTATAATAAAATGTATTCTAGCAAAACCCTAGTTATCAATGTGATCCAGTGTGGAATGTGGATACTTACTGAGTGGGGGTGTTTAGCTGTCAATCACTCATGGTCCACTAAGCTTGGGGCTCCTTGTGGACTTGACCAAGGTGCCCTGAGGTTGGCGGTCCCATGGGTGAGGGGCAGGGGCTAAGGAGATGAGGGAGTGTTACATCATGAGTGCGCTGGTGAAAGGGGATAACAGGTAGCTTAGCGTATAGCTAAACGATACAGTGATGCTTTATTTGGTGAGGGCTATGGCCAAACAATAGCCTGTTCAGAATACTAAATACACCTGCACTATACTCTCCTGTGAATACCCTGTGGAGTGTGGACAATCTACTGTACTCTCTAATAGCGAGGCCGCTAGAGTATGTGTCTCTCTGTCTGTCTTCGGTCATAGTAGAAGATACTAGATTGTTTGGAGCACAATACCTAAACTAATAGGGGTGACCAAGATGTGTGTGTGTGTGTGTGAGAGAAGAGTGAGTAAGTGAGTGAGGGCTGCCGCCTTATAGTCGATTAATCGATTGGTTTGGTATCAGTCAACCAAGACTTCCATAAGCATAAGTAACAGATCATTAAGCATTAAGGCATCTACCAGCGATGCATAGAATCCCAGTAGATCATATTTGAAAATGTTTTACTTAATGACTGTATATCCATACAACTATATCAGAGGCAAAATTGAAATAGAAATAATTGAAATACTTTAAATATATTTATCAATGCGATTTCTTTTGCACTGCAATTTTTTTGCACCGGACTGTATACACTTGAACTGTATATTTTAGAATGTATATACATATTTTAGAATGTATATCTTTGACTGTGTATTCTTATTTTATTGTGAGCGATCTGTGGTGCTGAATGTCCCATAATAAAGTACTTATATTCTATTCTAAGACCAAGACCTTGTTAGTTGATTATTTGTTATATGTTTTACCCATACTGAGGTATTTCCTGAAGCACATACACTACAGTATCTGGTAAGTACTGTACGAGATTTAAAGATCTGCTTTTGCATTACTGCACATGCGAAACAAAAATGTGAAGAGATTTGTTGATTAAATCAACTAATCAATGACTCAACTAAGTCCTAGACTTACTGTATTGGTCGACTAAGAATATCTGTAGTCAATAACAGCCCTAGAGTATGAACATACTAATACATTGTGTGTGTGTGTGTGTGTGTGTGTGTGTGTGTGTGTGTGTGTGTGTGTGTGTGTGTGTGTGTGTGTGTGTGTGTGTGTGTGTGTGTGTGTGTGTGTGTGTGTGTGTGTGTGTGAATGTGATACACTAATTATCAGTGACCTTGAGATAAGATCGGAGAGCTTGTCAAATTCCTCACTGTCTCATTTAGTCTTAAGTGAAAGAAGAACTGCAGGAGTGATGGGAGGCAGCTGTTTGCAGCAGACAGGCCAGACTGAGCAACGACAGTTGCTACTGCATGGATCCCACAGCTCCTTGCCTTCATTAGAGTATAGGAACATCAGCCAGGAGAAGTAATGGCAGGCGATGTCCTCACTGAAGACTTAGCACCACGTCATTCACGTCATTCTCGTACATAATGTGTGCACAAAGACTGCTTAAATATCAGGAATGTCAATTTCAATATTGCAAAAAATATATATATGCTCCCGTTTCGATGTCTGAATCTAGCTTAGCTTACCCTCATTGTGTAAGGTTAAACACATCATCAATATGCACCCAAATATAACAAAAAGAAAAAAGGTTTTGATGACATTCCAAGTTCAACACGTCAATATGTTTCTAAGACCCTAAACATCTGTTGCTCAATCAAAGAAGCCCCCTCTACTTATACTGGTATTAGCAATTGAACAACCCTCTCATTTCGGGGCTCTCGTGTCTCCTTATTTGTACAGAGCTGGAGATGGAAGTAGCCAGGAAGACCCAACATTTCCCTTTCTCTGTGTTTCAAGTATTCTTTTTTTTTTTTAATATATTTTTATTTCATTTTTTGGAAGAAAAGGCAGGATATATAATGCACATACAATGCACATACAATGCACATAAAAACATACATTTAAATGTTTTGCCAATTACTTGCATTGGCTTGCCCCTTGCCTCATTTAAAATAAAAAACTCCTATCCCCTAACCCCTGCACCAACCACCGTTGACAAAAAATAAATAAAATAATAATAATAATAGTAACCCCCCCCCCCCAACCCACCCCGTCATAGGCCTGAGAAGAAAATTAATTGAACAAAAATGTCAACAAAGACCGAAAAACTAAAAAAATAACTAAAAGGAATTATACAGATATAATTAGTTATGTCCTGCTAGCTATATATTGAAGGTCCTAACTTGATAGAGAATATGGTTCCAGCTATCTATTGTTTGATATCTTGCCCCATTTAATCTAGCTGTAGAAAGCTCCATTGTTACAACATCAGCTAATAACTGTTTCCAGTGATTAAAGGGCAGAGAGTATGGAGCTTGCCATCGCAGCGCCAACATTTTTTTTGCAGCAGTACTTCCTGCCAGCCAAAATCGTCTCTGAACAATACTTAAAGCTAAAGAATCATCATCATTAAGGAGAAGTAATTTGGGACAACAGGGAATATGTTTTTGTAATACTTTAGATAATTAGTTATCTGTTCCCAGAAACTTTTAACTGTGGGGCATTCCCACATCATATGTGTAAAAGTACCAGTAGTATTTAGAGAACAAAGTGTACAGTTTGGTGACATAGCACGTCTCATTCTATAAGCTTTCTGGGGGGTTAAAGTATTTCAAGTGTTTCAAGTATTCATTGCCAGTCAATAGCCTGACAGATCAAAAGTAATAGTCAGTTACTCTGTCAGTAATAGTAATAGTAATAGTCTTTTACTAATCGTCCTTGCCTATATTACAGCCTACTATACATTATGTCTTTACTACTATGCACTCAACACAGTAGGCAGTAGCACCCACGTTTCAACGCTGTTTGATGAACATTGTGAAGTACGCCACTGGGCTATGCTGTTCTGATATAATCAGAACCTAATTAATCTGCTCTGCGTTGTGTATAAATCTTACAACCCTGTGGTACTTAAAACAAAACCAGGAAATGGTTTTACCCGGCGTCAACAGAGAAACGGCGGTTGAAGAAAAAGATTTCCGAGCAGATTTGATCTGAAAGAATCCGGTTTTTTATTGGGATTCAAAGCAATTTACAAATCAACGATTTGAAGAGTAGTGCAATGAATTCTGCTGGAAGCAATCACTAAGCCGAAGGGCAGCAGAATTCAGTCTAAACGTTCAATATCTAAACAGCTATAAGCATCTCTCGTTCTCGGCTCTTTCTTCTTTGATGGTAGTTGGAATCTGTCGTCTCAATGCGTCGACGCGGTCCTCCGGCCAGTGGGGGAAGAGAATGTAGAATGGGTGTTCCTCGCTCAGTTATTCATGGGGTTTCTGCATCTCTCGATCAGAACCACGTAATTTAAAGACTAGACTCCCCCCGCCAAACGTTACGTCATGAAGGCGGGTCTTTCTGGGAGTCAGAGAGCTTCCGATTGGATAACCAGTGGTCGTGACCGTTTGTAGTCTACCGCCACGTCTGATTCGCTGACACTAGATGAAACTAGATGCCTGCCTCTTTGAATAGATATGTTCCGGAAACGCCTTTTAAGGATATCTCTGCTGGAGGTAATGTTCTCCCCCAAATAACAAACGGTTACTTTTAACAACTGCCTGTGGCAGATTCTATTGGGGGATCAACTGTAAACAGCTGCAGCTTGGCCGTTTCTGTTGTGAGACGTAATAAACCTGTGTTTTAGGGCCTGGTGTCGACTTCCTTTGTCTCAGCCAGCCCCAAACGTCAGGATGTCTTTTGATCTATTATCTCTAAGGTTCAGCTTGGGGAGTTTGAGACAGAAGTCTAGTGTGTCATTTGTTTATGGTCAACAAACCACTATTGTCTCTGAGTTTGGCCTGAGGAAGTAAACCAGTAGTATGTTGTATAATAGTGTATCCAGCCTATGTGCAAACTCAACTTTTATATCCCCAACCTTTCTCCTCAACGAGGGGAATGGCAGCGATCGTCGGTGAGTCAGGAGTGTATGATGAATGCAATTACCACCTCTGCCAGGCTTCCGTCAGGTCCCAGAACAGTTTAATATACAGTTTGCTTTATGAAAACTACTACAATTTTTACTCAGCTGAAAGAGTTGTACCCTTCCTGCTGACATGTTGCACAGAACTTCTGTCACTTTGGATAAAAGTGTCAGCTAATTAAATTACTAAATGTAAATGTAAATGTAATGTAGATATCAGCTAGTGGTTAAAAAACATCCAAAGCCACTGTAACAATTAATGTATCACCTGCTAGCACAGGTTAAAGGGGAACTATGCCCATTTTAAAAATTCATACATGCAACTCCTGTCATCTAAGACAGTCCAAAAATATGAGTAAACATGAACAACTCTCTCCAGAATCCAAAAACTAAAACTCAAATGTGTGATGTCATCAAGTATAATGTCTGTAACTGCTCCATAGACAATGAATTGGGAAAGGTTTGATAGATGACACAGAGCAGCCAGTATATAGGTACATGTTCTGTTTCAGAAATGAAACCACTGCTATAGACTGAAACTCATATTTTGGGTATAAAAAAAGAAGAAGAACACAAACATTATGTGAGTGTCCACAACATCAGTTTCCCATTCATTAGAGCAGTTCCAGACTTTATACTTAATGAAAGGTTTGAGACTTACTTCTCTGGTGACAACATTGGGGTCTGGCTTTGAGAGAGAGAGTACTCACACATTTCATTGAACATCTCTAGGCCATGGAAATAACATATTGGAATTCTTAATTCAGGTAATTGTTCCCTTTAAACCGATGTTAATTTCCCATAGATCACCCACTGGTGCCATGAATTAGTTTACATTGGAAAGCGTCCTGTATGCTAACTATGACATCTCCTTCCATAGTGCTTCTAGCAGACAGAATGATGAGAGACGGACGAGAGGTAGAGACGGGGTCCCCTGAAGGCCTCAGTCACCTCGCTCTTTCACTCTCAAACACACGCCTTCAAAGCACAGGGACCCGCTGTGATGACAAACACCATCTGTTCAAATTCTAGATCGAATGTACTCGCCATCATTCGATGTGCAAACCACACCACACAGTAGCATCCTGTTTAGTCAAAATAACACACCATACACTCTTTAACTCATTCAGCGCCAGCGTGTATCCCCATCCCTGTGGTCAATGGGCCACGCTTTAAAAGTTAGACATTTTCACGATGCATCGCGATGTTTGTAGAGCTATATCTATATTCTATATTATAGCTATGGAGACAATACTATGGCTCATTTGACAGTCACTATCTCTCGTCCAACATGTAAAAAAAATAGTACATTTTTCCATGTATACGTTTGCGTGTTATCCCGTGGTGAATATTGTATCGTTTCAGGGTGATCCGGGCTAATTCCTGGAAGCTGAGCTACGGAGCGCTATGTGCATTTTGCGAAAGTCGTTCACGTTGCTCGCCTGGACACGATACTATTTCCAAATCAAAGGTATATAATAGGTATTATGTTTCATCATGAAGGCATCAAAGGGGGGGGGGGTCGTTTTGTGATACTCTGATCGTCAGCAACGACATACGTTTTGAAGTACGTAACATTATGATCGTTGCGATCGATGTGAAATCATTGTAGGATCAAAGTAGGATTGATGTCATATAGTCCTTACCTTTGATAGGAGGTATTCCAAAATGAATATTCCAATTGTCTGATCGTGATTTCCAGTATTGATGTCCATCGGGTCCCTGACATGAAATGGGACAAACTATGCACCAAGTGTGCTGGACGCATTCCTAGTGCCTCGAATGAAGCCTTTCACTTGCCCGGGTACCATTTCTCCGCCCGGACCAAATAAAATGTAACACACAGTGTGAAATAAGGTTTCAAAGAGTAGGCGATACTTCCACCTAACAGGATTCGGCGGGCATTGCAATCTCTGGGTCTTACAATGAGTCCCAATGATACACGAGGTCTGTGAGACTGTATAGAATAAAAAAAAAATGAACAAAACGATGAAAACTATCGAAAACCCGACTTTTCTCTGGTTTTGGCGCTCAACCGTTGGCGAGATAACCCGACTTTTTAAGTGATTGGCGCTGATTGAGTTCATAAAAGGTGTTATAGATAACACTCAGCCACTAAACGTTGCACTACAGCACCAGCATGTCATTGATCCAATCAGAAAACCGAAGTCGCTGACATTAGGTCGGGAAAACAGAGAAAGCAAATAATCAAAAGGAACATAAGACCACGGGGAAGCAGGGAAAACAGCATGATACACAGAAAACATAAGGCCACAGTAACAAAGATCAAAACAGGTTGGAGGGTGGGGATGTTAAGATTGGGGAAGGTTGAAGGCTAGGGCGAACAGGTGGGTTTTGAGGCGGGATTTGAAGGTGGAGAGTGTAGGGGAGTCTCTGATGGTCTGAGGGAAGGAGTTCCAGAGTCGAGGTGCAGTGTGTGAGAAGGCCGGATCACCAAAGTTTATGAGCTTGGATGACTATGGAGGGCTTTGAAGGTGAGGAGTAGTGTTTTGAAGTTGATGCGTTCCTTGATTGGGAGCCAGTGGAGAGAGTGGAGGACAGGAGTGATGTGTTCAATCATGTGCATTCCACGTGAGTGAAATGGGAAGTAGGGAGGGGATACATGCACGTAATGTGTAAACAACAGTCATTTTGGACCCGCCAACATTCTTTTAATGATAGTCATTAATACAAATAAAAATAAATTGGGGAAAAGCAATACTTTTATTTTGCACCTTTCTAAAAGCTCTGTGGATGTATTATTATAATTATATACTCTACATAAAATCTTTATCTTAGCACCTTTAACAGATACAGGCAGAAAACAACAGAAAGTGTTGTGACAGGTGTTCTGAGTTGTCACGAGACTGGATTTACCAAAATACACACGGCACACAGTAGAAGCAAGTTTAACAGCAGTTTTAATGTTGTTTAGGGGGAAAGGAGGGGTTAGTGTGATCGTCAGCCAGTCCGTAATCCTAGAGAAGCGTCTTGGTCCGTTAGCGAGGTTTGGTTCACAGAGAGTGGTTCTCGTACGGTCGGGGGATGATCCGGGAGAAGAGACGTCAGACAAGCAGGGGTTGATGCACAGGCGGGTTCTCATACAGTCAGGGGATGTAGCACACAGCAAGGTCCTCCTTCCAAAAGCAGATAAACACAGCATGGGGTCACACAGACAGCAATCTTCCTCCTCTTCTTCTCTTCTCTCTTACTCACATTCGCACCGGTTTTGCCTCAGCTAATCCAATTCATTATGTCACTCTGTCTCCATTTTCTATGGTGTGGTAATTGCGCTCACCTGTCTCGGGCACGTCTGGCACAGGTGCGCTTCATCTGCGCTGATGCACTCTGCTCTGGCGGAACTCCTAATATGGGCATATGCCCCAGTACCTCGGCCGACACATAGCGGCCATCTATTACCACACCAGCCGGTCTGTTACCTGTTACCTATCCACTTCGTGCCTAGTGGCACATAAGGCCTTCACAGAGCGTTTCCACTTCTCCCGGTCAGCTGCCGTTGTTCTTGCTTCAGGCCATGAGCTCCACCCTGCCTCTTTTCTTTCTTTCTCTACTGTGCGTCTCCAGGTAGTCTTTGGTCTTCCTTTTCTTCTTTTCCCTTCTGGTGCCCAAGTCATTGATATGTTGCAGTCGTTGTTGTGGTCTTGCCTCAGTATGTGTCCTATCATCTTCCATCTTCGCCACTTCACTTCCTTGCTCAACGGCTTCATGTCGGCTCTTTCTAGTAGCTCTACGGTGCTGATGCGGTCTTGCCACTGGATTCTGAGGATTCTTCTGAGGCATCTGTTATGGAACACGTCGACTGATTTGTTGTCTCCCTTGTTCATCTTCCATGTTTCACATCCATACAGTAGGACTGGCACAACCAGTGTTTTGTACAATCTCAGCTTTGTTCTTCTTGAGATGCTGTTGGAGTGCCAGATCTTTTTGAGTTTGATGAATGCACCTTTTGCTTTGGAGAGTCTGTTCTTTAGGTCTTTCATACCTCCTCCCTCTTTACAGATGGTGGCTCCCAAGTATGTGAATTGGTCTACATCCTCAACCTCTTGGTCGTTGATGTTGATTTTGTCATGGTTTCTTGCATTAATTCTCATGGTTTTTGTCTTTCCGGTGTTAATCTTGAGTCCCACTCGTCTGGCTTCTCTCTCCATTCTTGTAGTTTTTTCCTGGATTTGGTGTTTGGTAGAGGAGAGTAATGCTACATCATCTGAAAAATCCAGATCGTCGAGTTTTGATGTCAACTTCCATCTGATTCCATTCTCGCCTTGTCCAACTGTTTTTCTCATTATCAAATCCATGATCATTAAGAATAAAAACGTGACATGTTGCATCCTTGTTTGACACCGCTGTTGATGTTAAACCACTCGCATATTTCTCCTTGGTCTTCTACTGCACACTGGAAGTCTTCATAGAATATTTTCACTATCTGGACAATCTTCTCTGGGATTCCATATTTCTTCATAATTAGCCATAGGCTTTCATGGTGGACTGAGTTGAAAGCCTTTTCAAAATCCACAAAGTTCAGGTGGAGTGTTGCTTGCCACTCGTTTACTTGCTCAATGATGTTCTGCAGTATGAAGACTTGTTCTGTTGTTCCTCTTCCTCTTCTGTAACCGGCTTGTTCTTTTCTTAGCCGTGAGTCAATTCCAATTCTGATTCGGTCAATGATGATCCTGCCAAGTATCTTCCCTACGACTGGAAGTAGGGTGATGCCTCTTGAGTTCTTGCATTCTTTGAGGTTTCCTTTCTTTGCTAGTTTGATGATAAGCCCCCTCTTCCAGTTCTTCGGGATCTTCTCCTGCCTCCATATTTTTTCCAACAATTGATGTACCTTCTTTGGTGAAAACTCGATGTCTGCTTTTAATAACTCGGCTGTGATGTTGTCGATTCCTGGTGCTTTCCCATTCTGAAGTCCTTTAATCACCTTTACTTCACTTAGTGTTGGTTCATGTACAGGAATCTCTTCAATCATGTTAGTGAGTTCACATTCTTCCTCATCAGTTATTGGGTTTTCTGGTGGTTCCCTATTCAGTACTTCCTTTAAGTGTTCTGCCCACCTTGCCTGCACTGCATCTTTTCCACTGATGAGTTTGCCATTCTTGTCCAGTACTGCTGTGCTCTGTCTAGGTCTCTCGTTGCACAGTGCCTTCGTAAGACTGTACAGTGTCTTCATTTGTTGTTTCCTTGCAGCTTCTTCTGCTTCACTTGCAATGTTCTCCATCCATTTCTTTTTGTCTGTCTTTATACTTCTCTTTGTTTCTCTATCCTTCTCTGTGTACTTTGCTTTTAGCTGTTTCTTGATTCTTTCCGAGTGTGTGCCAAGGATCCTCTTGTTTATTGTTTCCCGCTGGTCTACAAGGTTCCATGATTTTTCACTGATCCATGGCTTCTTATTCTTCCGTGGTCTACCCAGGATTGCTTCAGCGACTTCTGTGTAGGCTTTCTCCAGAACCTGAGAGTCACGCTCCACCTCTTCGTTGTCTTCTATTCCTCGCCCTTCATCTTCCAGCACCTATCTGGTTCTTGGTCTTACCGTCCGGAGATACCCATGTGGCCTTGTGTATATTCTTATGTGGGAATAGTGTTCCAGTAATGACTAGCTCGTTCATGTCAGACATTGTCCGTTGTCGTTACGCTTTCCGATCCCGTGCTTGCCCATCACTCTTTCGTAGCCCTGGTTTTCATCTCCCACTTTGGCATTCATATACCCGGTGATGATCAGCATGTCGTGTATGTTCCTGCTGTCTAGGACATCTTGCAGTCTCCTGTAGAACTCATTTTTTACTTGATCCTCTGCATCTTCTGTGGGTGCATAGATGTGGACAACTGTGACCTTGATGTGTTGGGAATGGTACCTAGCTTGAATGATCCTTTCACTGACTGGTGTCCAATATATTAGTGCTTTTGCTGCTTTTTTAGACATCACTATGCCCACCCCTTGTCTGTGGTTGTCATCATCTCTTCCTGAGTAAATTATGCATTCTCCGGTTGCAAGCTCCACTTTTCCTTGCCCTGTCCAGTGTGTTTTGCTGATTCCTATGATGTCGATTCCTCTGGTTGTCATCTCTCTTGCTACTATGGCAATATTGCTGCTCCTGTACAGTGTTCGTACATTCCAATTCCCAATTTTCATGGTTTCCTTCGGATGCACTAGTGGCCTATTCGGCCCAAAGGCGTCCTCTCGACTGGCTATGGCATCTCGAAGATTGTGTGAATTTGCTCTGTTTCTGGTTTCTGTAATAAAGTGTTTTTCCGGGAGCGGGTTATCGGCCCTCAGCCCAACCCCCAACCTGGAGGACCAGTTGGATCACTCTTCGTCTGGTCTCTCTCCTTCGACCTGTTCGGCTTGGGTGACCCTGCTAGGAGTACAAGACTCCTGCCGACATAGCTCTAGGGGTCATTGAGACGCACCAACTGCCCCACCGCGTTAAGGTGGTGATCCGTTTAACACCAGCCGGTCTGCCACAGTGTTAATAAAAATAATTTAAGCCAGGTTGTGTTGGTCATTTTATTATTATTTTTTTATTTTATTTTTTAAATACATCTGTATGTGTCTAGATAGGGAACAACACGTCCTGAGTAATTTCAACAGATCTCTTTTTAAGAGTGTAATCCTAACTCCGGCCAGAAAGAAAGGAACCGCATAACAAAGTGATACAGAAACTATCTCACCACCAAGGACTTGCCCCGCTGCGCGTCATAAATGCCTCCTGACAAATCACCGGGAAGTCATTGATCCAGCCGGGGGCTGCGATCGCACCAAACACACGCAGTCATATCTCACCGGGACTCCCCGTCAACACACTGAGACCAGCCATCCGGACCACCCCAATAAATCACTCCCGCCGTGGCTTACTCCATGATCTTAGCATTAACAGTGGCTTTATAAGCTACAAGCACCCGTTTAATGTTCAGAGAGCCTCGTAAACATAACATCTGACTCACTGCGTTACGTGTCGGGGTACAGCGCCGGGTGAGACAACAGGGTACAAACCCAGACACACCGGGGTTTACTTGGCGGCTGTTTGCCCTGCTGTGCTCTACGGTCGTCAGCCACCACTCAGGTTTATCTGTCCCTAAAGTCACAGGACTCACAGACAGAGAGAGAGAGAGAGAGAGAGAGAGAGAGAGAGAGAGAGAGAGAGAGGAGAGAGAGAGAGAGAGAAGAGAGAGAGAGAGAGAGAGAGAGAGAGAGAGAGAGAAGAGAGAGAGAGAGAGAGAGAGAGAGAGAGAGAGAGAGAGAGAGAGAGAGAGAGAGAGAGAGAGAGAGAGAGAGGAGAGAGAGAGAGAGAGAGAGAGAGAGAGAGAGAGGGAGAGAGGGAGAGAGAGAGAGAGAGAGAGAGAGAGATAGAGAGCTGTAATCACCTTGTAATCTGTCTCGTCGTAAAACTGGCAACCTAAAGTGCTGGTTTTGATCAATCACAGAAACAGGAAGAGGAAGTTTAGAGGTAAAGATTGAAATAGAGAGTGATTTGGAATGTGCCGAAAGCTCTTCTGATGTTTTCAAGTGTCTATTGTGGGAGATGCGAGATTGAGAGGGTATAGGATTGATACCGGGTTCCTCCGGGGAATAGATTAGTTCATAATTAATGGCACAGAGCAGCAGAAAGTTGTGAAATGTTGAGAGGTCATATGCTTTGTTGTTGTTCTTTTTGGACTCATCAACACACGTACACATTTTTTGCTTCCATGAGTTTGGCTGTAATTCCAGAACGTTAAACAGTCATAGATCCAGTGCATTTGTGACATTAGAAGGCGTACTAAAATAGCTTCAATAATTGCACAGTTGTATTTTTAGATTGTGCAGTATTAAACGTGACGTTGGACATTTACCACTGAGATGTCCAACTTTACACCCGGGTTGTTCAACAGAACTTTGACAGAGTGTTTGGAATGCCTATTTATCCTGCATGACAACAGTTGCTATGTGTTGAAATATAAGAAATATATCAACAAAAATGTAATAGATTGGTGTCTAATTACTGGATAATTTACTATAATTACTGCTTTCACTGTCTACAACTGCCCTACACTGTAATCATATAATCATAATAATCTTAATTACCCACCTTGTATTATAGTCTACCCATATACTCTGTATGATAGCATGTACAACAGTGCTGCATATACCACTTATTTAGTGCATATATACACACATATTTGTCTTAATATACCTGCATATAACCCTCTATACAGTATACTTACTTATACACATGCATATTGCATATAACCCATAACTTTGTATGATAGCATGTACAACAATGCTGTATATACCATATTCTCACCGCATATATCTATCCACACCTGTCTGTACTTACCTGCATATAGTCCTTTTACATATCTGTAGATACTATATCTATATCTGTACATATCCTACTATTACTAGTTATGCTGCTGGCCAGTATGACGTCAGTACCTGTATCACTGTACATATAATACTACAACTCTGTGGTGGCAAACCTGGTTCCCATATATATCTACACACCTATTTATCTACATAGCTTTATATATATACACAAAAGCCTACACATTATCAACACATATAAGTAAGTCTCTGTTTCTGTATTTTTGTCCATGATGACACATTTCACAACCAGCTGACACACAGCTCCTCACACACGTACACACAAAATTCACGTACACACAAAAGTCACGTGCACAAAAGTCACGTACACACAAAAGTCACGTACACACAAAAGTCACATACACACAAAAGTCATGTACACATAAAAGTCAATCAAGGTCACCTAGCTCCACACAGAAAAGTACATAACAAACTAATTTCTAAGTAAAGCGAAAGCTAAGGTCACACACACACATATACATTTATTTCTAAATTCAAGGCAGCCAGGCTGCAAAGGTACAACGATTTTGCTGCATCCTACAGTTGTTGATGTTGCTTCTCAATTATAATAAAACAGCAGCAACTCCTAATGACCATCCAATGGATTTCTGTACCTTTCAGACTATAGATAATAAACATTTGTAAACCCACAAGTAGGCTACTGTGCCCTTTCACTACCACACTACAGAAGGTTAACCTTTCACCATCACACTACAGAAGGTTAACCTTTCACTACCACACTACAGAAGGTTAACCTTTCACTACCACACTACAGAAGGTTAACCTTTCACTACCACACTACAGGAGGTTAACCTTTCACTACCACACTACAGCAGTTAACCCTTTCACTACCACACTAGGTTAACCTTTCACTACCACACTAATAATAATGAATTGCATTTATATAGCGCTTTTTTAGACACTCAAAGCGATTTACAATGTAGGGTGGAAATTGCCTCCTTCACCACCACTGGTAGCAGCCAACCTTGGGCTATGCAGGCTCAATGGCTGCCATACACTGGCATCCGGCACACATCACACTACTAAACAATGGCTGAACTGAACGGCTCAGGAGACAGGGATTGATATCAGTCAATTAAGGGGAAAGGATGATTAGGTGGCCTTGATGTCAGAGACCTGATTGGGAATTTGACCAGGAACGTCGGGGAATCCCCTACTCTTTACCATAGGTGTCCTGAGTTCTTTAACGACCGAATTCAGTCAGGACCTCGGTTTAGCGTCTCATCCGAAGGACGGACGGTTAACAGAAGGTTAACCTTTCACTACCATAATACAGAAGGTTAACCTTTCACTACCACACTACAGAAGGTTAACCTTTCACTACCACACTACAAAGGGTTAATGGTTTCACTACCACACTACAGAACGTTAACCCGTTCCCTACCACACTACCGAAGGTTAACCCTTTCACTACCACACTACAGTTAACGTAAGGTTATGTATATAACCAAGTTCTATGAATTATGGTGACGCTCAGCGTCAGTCTGCACGCACTTTACTTCGTGCACGAGCACTGAATAAAAAATTCCACAATGTACCTTTACATCCCAACATTCGTCTGACCACACCCCTATCCGCTTACCTTCATAAGCAGGTGTGTGGTCACCTACTCGCCTCCTTCCCAAACTTTCACCACAAGGTGAGATCAAGTGGCGTCCTGACGCTGAGCGTCACCATAATTCATAGAACTTGGTTATATCCATAACCTTACGTTCTATTTCATTATGGCTCCGCTCAGCGTCAGTCTGCACAAGAGGAGCTGAGCGGGAGCCAGAAGCTCGACAAATGTACCCCGCTGAGGCCCCCCACAACCATCAGACCGGAGAGGACCGAGCCCCCCGACCCTCCCTAATGGAGGATACCCTCCCTATTGGAGGACGGGAGGGAGACGGATCCGACCGTGCGAAGAGGAACTCAAGCAACTCAACGCACAGGGTGAGCAGATCGTCGCTTGACCCCACGACTACGCACACGCACAACCCGCATGCCACCAGGGAACGAACGGAAGGAACAACCCTCGTTACTGCCCCCAAAATCACGGAGTCAAAAGCAAACCCCGTAGCAGCGGAGCACGAAGGAAGACCCAGACCCACTGAAGGGACTGGATCCCCTGGAAAAAGGGGGCCCGGCGAGGTCAATGACGCCAGGCATCAAGACCCCACCAGGCGGTCACTTAGTGACACCACCCCTCACATCGCCAGCGTATTCGGACAGGGCCCCTCCTTAGGATAAGGGTTAAGGTTGTGCATGTAAGTGTTATAAACCTTGGTTGTTTCTGGCACTTGTATAGAAATAAACATGATGGATCTTGGTAATAATGTATAATTAACTGCACAACAAATTCAATATGTGGCTCTGAAAATAATATTTTACAAATGCAGACACCATCCATTACTATTAATTATAATTATCGGGGTCCAAACACACTCACACAACATACACAGAGATCATCCATTGTCTGTGGTGAGTGTCTCTGGCATTACTCTTCTTTCTGTCCAATGCTTGATGGATATATGGTTGTATATTGAGCCCTTTCCCCCCATTAGTACACCGCCTGGCACACTGACCCTGCAACACAGGCAGTCAGCATGGCCGTAAAGCATTCAAAAGGTTAACCAACGGAAGCAGGCAGCGCACCGGGGAAACCAGGCAGCAGGCTGTAGACCCAAGCCTGGAGCACTGTGGACAAGACAGGCGCCAAAGGGGTCAACTGAAAACAGCCCCCCGGCGGAAGGGGCGTATGCTGGCATTGTTGCGCACCATGACAAAGCCTCCATCAAAATACCCCCACCCAGAGGGGTCGAGGCAGAGAAGGCTGACACGATTGGCAGACGTCATGAACGTGCAGGGGCACACTCAACCGGGTAACCCGGGAGTTGACTCTGCTCCAACACACCAGCGAATCAACCACCCTCTTGGTACCACATACGGTGGTTGTTCCTATAACCCCTCAAGAAAAAAGGGTTATCCCAGGCCTACGGTTTCAACGAAACATTACTTCGGACTGGGCCCGGCGGCTCGGGAAGCACACAGGGTTACCAGAGGAGGTCCAGAAGACCACCCCAACAGCCCCCTCTTCGCCATGCGTGAGAGAGTAGCGAAAGAAAGGAGAATCAGCCCCTTATGATAGTGCCAGGTACAACGTGTACCCAACAAAGGGTCTCCATAACGCCTAACCCTGTGACACCCGGGCCGACCCGGCATTTTTCCCCCCGAAAAAAGCACAAGTCCCTCAGGGTACCAGAACAGCAGATCTGCGTCCCCGGTGGACAACGGGTTAACTGACCTGGACCAGCGCGACCAGAACCAGTCCCGTGCCCTAACCACGCCGACATGCCAGCTCCAGAAGAGGGGGTAGGTATGCGTGTCGATCTAAAACATGAAAAGAGGGCGCCACCCAGACGGTCCCATTTGTACCGCGCTCAGTGGCCCACCCCAAGGGCGTGAGACCCCTCTACCTATGTTCTGATCTATTCCGTTAACATCCCCCAGATATGAACGAGAATTCATCGAGACAACCTAGTAAACTGGCGCTCGGAAGAGACAAAACTCCATCCCAGTTGCCCTATAAAAACGCTGTTTTAATAACGAGCAACCAAGGCGTACTAGCCCCCTGCGTGATTCTTGACAGAAACACCCAGAGCCAGCACTATGTACGCGTCGAGACCCAAACACATCAATGGATAGTCTAGCAAGACACCAGACATTGTTCCTCCAAGTCGCTTCATGTTCTTTCCTCTTTTTATTTAAAAAAGAAAGAAACACAGACTGACATGAATCCCACGTGACGCAGCTGAGGTTAAAATCTTTTACATTTTTACATCCCGCCACCCTCGCCACAGGGAGGAGACGGAAATCCCCAGAGAGACTTCCCACGCGAGCTGTATAGATTGAAAAGAAATATTGCAACATTGAGCTATGTAACACTTGGGTCAGGGCTCTCCGAGGAGGAGGCACTGAACCAATACACACTCAATAATCGAATTGAATTGAATACACACACAATAGAGCAGAACTCCTTTTTTGAAGTTCTACTCACCTTGACAATCTGAGGAGGAGGCTCTGAACTCTGAGGAGGCTCCCTCACTGGGAAGGAGAGTCCGAACTCACAGAAGGCACTTCTCCCTGAGGAGGAGCTTCATGAGGAGGAGCTCTGACAACTCCCTGAAACAGATCCATAACATGGACCTGAACAACCCACGGAAATCTTACCAATAGAGACGCGCTCAGTGACGTACTCTATGGCGGGGGAATTTCCGCGGTGCACACGCCCAATCTTCCAGGGCGTGGGACCAGGAAACTCCCCCCCCCCCCCCTTACCCTGTAACGTGCCGAACAGCAACGTGACAAGAACCTTGAAGGACAGGTGGTTTTAACCCCTGACCAATCAGAAAAGGGGAGGAAGGATTACCAGTTCACCCCTTTACAACCCCTCACCCATGATACGATGTAATGACAAGCAGAGCATGACACAGTCATAGCATGCTACATGAAGCATCGAACAGCCTCACATAGCTCATGTGCCAACCTGCTACCTGAGTTTTACTAAAGAAAAACACAGAACAGAGAGGGCCCCTTTAAGAGCCCCGGTCCAGACATGTGCTTCTGTGGGCCAAACCTAACCCAGTTGTAGATCACAATGACACACACAACCCTTCATCACAACAAAAAACGGCAAAAGTACACTCTTACTACAGAGGAATGCCGTTTTTCATAACGAGAGAAGACAGAAGTCCACGATTATGTATTGGCCACAGGCCTTGCTAAGCACACATGATAAGTGACCAAACAACCTTTTCTGTAGGAAAAAATTGTTTCTCAAGCGGAAAGCACAACCCCAGCAATTAAGCTGAGGGTTACATCGTATCCCCACAAACACAGTGACACAATATATTGTAACCAAACATGTCTGAGAGGAGGGGGGGGAAGCCCCAGGGAAACCGGGGGGTCACCCCTCCTATCTTACCCTTGATACGACCAAGGCGAACAGGCACCTCTGTTAAGTTTCAAGTTTCTTTCAAGTTTCTTTAATAGTGACATTTGTGTGAACATGCTGTTCATTGTCATCACAGGCCGAGAAAAAGATTCATTCCTCAATCACATGTCACTAAGCATAGCTTTACAGGTTAAATAACCCTCTTAGTTGTGAGTTCAACCACGGTACAACGTTACATGAACACACATGTTCTCATCACAACCAAACCAGTTAATTTTTACACATGTAAAAAACAACGCCGAGAGAAAAGCTATACCAGTGACAAGACAATTCACACACAACACGCGTCGTATCCTCAATGTATTGCAGCAACACATGTTTTGGAAACATCGTTATTACAAAACATTTAGAAGGGAAGAAAAGAAGAAGTGTTTAAAGTCCGGAGGACTCCTACCTTCACCCTGCGCGCAGGCTGAGAGAACACCAACACTGGTTAACGGGACACCGAGTTGAACTCAGCATCTCCTGCGTTGGCGACGAGGGTATGTCCACTACGCCACCCAGCCGCCGTTCTCCATGTTGACGAAGTCCTCGCTGGCACTGGCACCCGGGTGTAGGGTCGACTAACATCCTCTGTCAAGGATGACGTCGTAGTCAGAGTGTTTAAGGCATGTTATAGTCACAGTAACGTTTCAACAGTGTAGCATTAAGCTAACAGCCGTCCGACTGATAGCAACAAGCTAACGTTCACTAGCCTAGTGAACACAACGAGCTAGCGCCGCAGCTAACAGCTGACTGGCTAACAACAGTAGGCCACAAACTAGCACGCCAGCTAAGCAGCTATCACCTGAACTGTACACAACAACATAACAAGCCACACTTCAGACAGGCCGCTGTCCAAGTCCCTCCCCATCCTAAGAGGGAAGAGGAAAAGAAATGTCAAACACAGTTTTCAACAGTGATTTACCAGACATACAGCGAAGCCAGCACAATTCCCATCCGGGCTGCAGCCGACTTGGGCATGGAACTCCCGATAATGAAGATCCTATGCCCACATTTCCTCGTTAGGGTGTACTTCCACATTTATGTGAAAGATGGCGCATGCATGGGACAGAGAAGCATCCGCTCGTCCATAGAATCCCGGGTTTTTCCCAGGTCTTGGTCGCGGCCCACTAGGTTGACCATCATGGGCGTCAGACCAAGATCCTCCGTCCGTTGCTTAAGAAGCCGAGCAGAGGACCCCAGTCCGGAGTCGGCGTTCGTAAAATTGTCAGCTAACCCCCATAGCATAAACAGACAACCAGTGCTCGCAAGCAAAACAATACTCACCCCACCCGGAAGCAAACCGATTTCTCACAACAGCCGGTGCTTCCTACAGTCCAGCTGTATGACCGGAGGGCAACCCCATCCAGCCGCAGCAAGGAGGACTGCAGTCGGGGAGTACATCAGCGGCGCAAGCCCCTAATACAAAAAAGCCGGTGGAGGTCAGAATGATCATCATCTTCCAGACACTCCAGTGACGAAGACAATATCGCCGTATTTTCTCGAAAATAGTGAGAGAGAAAATAAAGATATGATGTCAACGTATCTTCCCGTTCTTTTGTTTTCCAACTTTCTTCAGCTAACAACCTCGTCAAGTGTGGGATCTACCGAAGGCACTTCCTTGTGGTGAAAGTGAGGAAGGAGGCGAGTAGGTGACCACACACCTGCTTATGAAGGTAAGTGGATAGGGGTGTGGCCAGACAAATGTTGGGATGTAAAGGTACATTGTGGAATTTTTTATTCAGTGCTTGTGCACGAAGTGAAGTGCGTGCAGACTGACGCTGAGCGGAGCCATAATGAAATAGAACCTTATGTAGTGTGGTAGTGAAAGGGTTACCAGGCTTACTTACTTGTGGGGCGGCGTGGCTCAGGGGTAGAGCGGGGCGTCCAATGATCGAAGGGTTGGTGGTTCGAATCCCGCTCAAGCCCATGTCCATCCCATTGCCGTTGTGTCCTTGGGCAAGACACTTAACCTACTTGCCTCGTATGAATGTGTATGCATGTGAATGAATGTTGGTGGTGGTCGGAGGGGCCGTAGGCGTTGATTATTCGCCACGCTTCCGTGAGTCTGCCTCAGGGCAGCTCTGGCTGCAATTGTAGCTTACCACCACCGGTATGACTGTGTATGAACGAATAATGGACTCTGTGAAGCGCTCTGAGTCAGAGCAACAGTCAGTCAGAGAAGAGCGCTATATAAATCCAATCCATTATTATTATTATTACTTGATGTGAGAGACGATGCTTGTTTAAACCCCTCAGTTACCTACTAGAAATTATGCAATTCAATGCATCCCTTCATTTTCTGTGGAGTTTAAGCAAAGAAATGAGGATAATTAGATCTCCGGTCTCTGTCCATGGTGCTGAAACATAAGTTGGGCGGTACAAACATAAGGAACTGTGAATGTGAGAGAGATGTAGATTTGTATTGCCATGTTAAGAGAGCGAGAGATCAGTGGCTTTATAATTTATTATGTTCTCTAAATTAATTAACATTGTGGATATAGTCTTTTTATGTGAATTTATGTACAGCCAGGCTCCTGTTTGCATTAGAATGGAGCTTCACGAATGGTAGACGCACTCTACCCTTAAAATGGGTTAGATTTAGGATAAGGGTTAAGGTTGTGCATGTAAGTGTTATAAACCTTGGTTGTTTCTGGCACTTGTATAGAAATAAACATGATGGATCTTGGTAATAATGTATAATTAACTGCACAACAAATTCAATATGTGGCTCTGAAAATAATATTTTACAAATGCAGACACCATCCATTACTATTAATTATAATTATCGGGGTCCAAACACACTCACACAACATACACAGAGATCATCCATTGTCTGTGGTGAGTGTCTCTGGCATTACTCTTCTTTCTGTCCAATGCTTGATGGATATATGGTTGTATATTGAGCCATAGATTCACTATAGAGGACTGTTGGGGCCAACAGGGCTCAATATACGACCATATATCCATCCAGTATGTCATCATGTCACCATATAATGACTCGCTGTTGCTCATCATGCAGTTTGCTCATTTCCCACGATGTAGGCTGTGGTTTTTCACCATGTTCCTCCACAATGTAGGCTGTGGTTTTTCACCATGTTCCACAATGTAGGCTGAGGTTTTTCACCATGTTCCACAATGTAGGCTGTGGTTTTTCACCATGTTCCTCCACAATGTAGGCTGTGGTTTTTCACCATGTTCCACAATGTAGGCTGTGGTTTTTCACCATGTTCCTCCACAATGTAGGCTGTAGTTTTTCACCATGTTCCACAATGTAGGCTGTGGTTTTTCACCATGTTCCTCCACAATGTAGGCTGTGGTTTTTCACCATGTTCCACAATGTAGGCTGTGGTTTTTCACCACATGTTCCACCATCCTGTGTGACTCTCTGCCTCTCCAGGGACATGATAAAAAAAATAAACTGTATTGCATGTTACATCAACATCAGCCCGAAAAAGAAAAAAAAAGTGCTCTTCTGCTGAGATCAAATGAAAAATCAAATCACTCTTGGCAATTGCCACTGATTTGGTAAGGTCCCATAACACGTCCACAACCCCTCTCTCTCTCTCTCTCTCTCTCTCTCTCTCTCTCTCTCTCTCTCTCTCTCTCTCTCTCTCTCTCTCTCTCTCTCTCTCTCTCTCTCTCTCTCTCTCTCCTCCTCCGTTCTCTCACACTCTCCCTTTCCATCTCTCACTTTCTTCCTCTCTCTTGCTCTTAATCTCCCTTCCCGCATCTCTCTCTTTCTCTCACACATTGCCCCCCCCCCCCTCCCCCCTTTCTCACTCAGCATGGCTGAGACGACGGCACAGCTGTGTCCCTGTTAACGCTTCTGATAACACTAGATTAAAAATCCATCCGAGAGCGAGTTACGGCCCTTTAATATGGAATCAGAGGCGTCGGCGGATCAATAAATTAAACACTGTACACATTCATCTATCCACCTCTGCCACGTTAGAAACCCCCCCCCAACCCGCCCACCCCACCCACACACACAGCCCGCTCGCGAGTCACCTCAGGTAAAAATTTGCAATTCAAGAGTGCCGTCTACAAAATAGAAATGTCAGTACTGCTCATTTTAGTTATCTGCAAAACCTCAGGCAATTCTCCAAAGAGCTTCCCAACATGCCGGCTTTCCCAGAGAAGCGTGTTAGCTGCCGCTGCGACCGTAGAACACGACTCCCGGATCTCTTGGGCATTCCAAGATCGGGTTAAAGAGGAGGAAATTACATTGTCTCCTTAGTTATGGCTGGTTATATGCTACGTCTGGTGAGTGTATGTGTGCGTCTGCTATATTGCCCCAGAAGGTATACCAGAATGTAGGTGTGTGCGTGCGTGCGTGCGTGTGTGCGTGCGTGCGTGTGTGTGTGTGTGTGTGTGCGTGGCCCCTGGCTGCACGTCTATACATATATCTCACATGCGCTCCCCCTGTACGTGCGTTAGCATCTCTGACTTTATGCCGATGATAGTGAGTGTGTGGAGTACATTTCAGAGGAGTAGCCTGTTGGGAATCTGTAAGCATGATTGCCCTTTTTCCCCCCCAGCCAGAGCCAATCGATTCTTCACACACTGGTGGGCTCCAAACCACTGCTCCCTGTCAAAGCCTTGAATGCACTGGTGGGCGGATGGATTACTCCATTGTAGCGAGGGCACGCAGCTAGAGATTTGACATTATATTCAATTAAAAGCCACAATTACGGAAAACAATGGCCATAAAGGTATACCCACCATTTTATTTTAACACGCATCCTTCATTTTAAGAGCAGAGAAATAGAACCGTGTAATTTGGTCGTCTCGTCCTATAGCATCGAGAGAATTAGCAGAACCAGACGTTTACTTGTGGTTCTGGTCTCAGCGTGGAGGTAACAGGGAGGGATAGGTAGCCTACTACACTAACCCAGACTTTGTAGAACTGTGGGTCCTGCGGTTCTGTGCCACAGGAAGGGGGATTTGCATTCAAGTCAAACTTCAGTTGTGTCAAAACCAAGGACAGAAGGGTCAACGCGTTAAAACACCAGCGTGCTATGCTCTGCTTGGTGCCAGACTTTGGTGTCAGTTCTATTGAAGCCTCTATTAAAATTCAAAATATACCAGCTATCTGAGGAAATATATATCAACCAATATATTAAACGTTAGCTAGTTAATAATGCAACAAATCGCAGACGATTCTGACATCTGACATCTTAAATGACGAGGAGGTGGCGATCCCATTCAACTCAATATCGGGTGAAGTGAAAGTTTCCACACATTTACATTTACATTTACATTTAGTCATTTAGCTGACGCTTTTATCCAAAGTGCTGTACGACAGGTCATCAGGAAGGGTACAACTCTATCAGCTGAGTAACAATATTCATCACAGTGTTGCGTGTTACAGTGTAGGTTAGTTTATTAGGACAAGTGCATGACAGTAAGGTTAGTTAGGGTTAGATTATTATAATTTTTTTTTTAATTTTTTATTATTATTATTTCAGATAATGGTTGAAGAAGTGTGTCTTTAGTCGACGGCGAAAGATTGGACGGGATTCGGCTGTCCTAACTGGGGTGGGTAGTTCATTCCACCATTGTGAGGCAAGGACACTTGGCAAGGACACTTGGCATCAATGTGCGTTCACACGCTACACTGTGACGTGATGACCCTTCCTTCTTTATTTTTGTTTCCTTGGTCAAAACATGCAGGTAGGACAGATGCCAAATATAAGCACTTCTGGTTTCACTTCTATGTGTACATACATGGGCGAACACCTTGTATGTCCAATTTGTGGCTTTCAAGGGGGCTCTCCGACACGGGGACTCAAGCGATGACGGTGAAAACAAAGACAAAAATAGTTTATTGAAGAGTAG
Source organism: Notolepis coatsorum (assembly GCF_963971535.1). NCBI lineage: Eukaryota > Metazoa > Chordata > Actinopteri > Aulopiformes > Paralepididae > Notolepis > Notolepis coatsorum. The sequence goes on along the minus strand of NC_140172.1, from coordinate 127,714,620 downwards.
TCACAAGATTACCTCACAAGCCAGAGCAGATGGTACATGTTGTCAAAAGGCTCTCTTCTTGTGTTTGCAGGGATGGCAAATTTAGCCTGTGCACGTCGATTGCCTTAATGAGCAACAGGTGCACGAGCCACCCCTCCTCCCAGGTCTAATTAGCCTAACCCAGGCCAGGGGTGTCTGCTTAAACCAGCACATTCCCACATCACCTAATTATTTTTATGTTTATAGTTTTACATGGTGAGCAAGTTTCATCAACCTATAGGCACAGGGAACCCATTAAAAGCCTGACGTATATGGGCACCACGGTGGCGCACCACGTAGTAATAATAATAATAAATTGAATTTGTATTGCACTTTTTGTTCGCTGGGATCCCAAAGTGTTACAGGGTTAAAACATAGTTAAAAGAAATTAAATAACTATTAGTAAAACAAATAAAATACAGAATAAAATAAGATAAAAATAGATCATAGTTAAAAACATAGTATAAACAGAAAATTTAAAACATCACAAGAAAATAAAAATAAAAAGCTAACAGTCAAAGGCCTTTTTAAACAGAGTATAATAGGCCTGCTTTACAAACAGTAAACAGGCCTGCTTTAACACTTTCAGTGCCAACGACGGGAAATCTAGTTAGTTCATGCCAAACGTTGAGTGCCAACGATGAGAAATCTTGTCGTTTAATCGTTATTTTTTTATTAGCGATTTCCATTCATATTTCATCAATATAGCCTCACGTTACCAGTGGGGATCTGTCTGAGCTTGAACGCGGAAAATACCGCCCCCTATCGTCTCTCCGGATGGTACTGCACCCCATTGGATTGGATTGAATGAAACGCATGGGGAAAATGTTTTCCGGATTCCACATTTTACTTGTCAGGCAAGTAACCGGAGACGATCCAAGTCATTGCTCACCATCAGAACAGTGTGGAATATGTCTTTTGACCACCCAGCGTTGGATCAATAAACGCGATCGATATTTGGAATGGCGATCAGGAATTGGAATAATATTTTTGGAGAACATCTGATCTGAGGTAAGGAATCTATTTTGCCAGTATTGGGATAATCAGAGCTGTTTTCACCTATATATCAACGTGTCCCCTATGTGTGTATGTGGCTGTGAGTGTGTGTAGCTGATCAGGAAATAAGATAATGGATTTTTCAGCCCGCTTCTATAGCGTGCATAAGTACACATATACTATCGATAATCTAGCGTTTATTTGAAAACGATTCATAAATAGGCCGAAAAATTACAACGTGTTTTGTGTATTACAGTAAAGCGTGATTCCTGCAGAATCTTAAAAAAAAATTTTAACGTTTCAAAAAACGAGCGTTTTCCAAAATGGTATAAAACGGAAATGAACCGATTAAAAAACAATGAGTTTCAACAATGTTGACTGCAAACAAGTCATTGATAAGCAACGGTCATATTAGACACATAGCCATAATTTAAGATATAGTTTATGCGTTCACAAATGTGAGCACTCTGTCATTGAATAGACCGTTGACTAGGCACAGCACTGTTGTCACGGAAAGTGTTAAAAGAGTCCAGGCTCTGTGGTGCCCTCAGCTGGATGGGGAGGCTGTTCCACAGGCGTGGTGCAGCCGTGCAGAAAGCTCGGTCACCCATGGTGCAGAGCCGGGTATTGGGGACCTGAAGGAGCAGGCTACCTGCAGATCTGAGGGGACGGGTGGAGGATTGTGGAGTGATGAGTTCCTGAAGGTAGAGGGGTGCATGTCCATTTATGCAGTTATTGGTTAGCATCAGGATTTTGTAATTGATCCGGGATGGACGGGGACTCGGGAGCCAGTGTAGTGAGTGGAGGATGGGGGTTATGTGATCGTGTTTACGGACTCTCATCAGGATCCTGGCAGTGCTGTTCTGGATGTATTGCAGTTTTTGGATGCTCTTGCCAGGAATCCCGATGAAGAGTCCGTTGCATTAGTCCAGTCTTGAGGCGATAAAGGCATGTACAGTAAGTGCGCTCGCACTATAATCACCGCGTCCGGGGTTTGAATCCGGCTCGGGGACCTATGCTGCATGTCCTCCCCAAAATATTCTCCCAACTTTCCTCTGCATGTCCTATCCAAAACAAAAAAAAAGCTGTAAAAATACTACAAATAAATCTCAAAAAGCGGCTGGATGGCGCAGCGGACATTGCGCTCGTCACCAACGCAAGAGACACCGGGTTCAAATTGGGCTGTCGGCGTTGCCTCCGGCTTGGGCCGGCCGTCATACTAACTCAATTAGAGCATGGGAAATCGAAGGGTGGTAGTCTGGTCGTTGTGAACAGCGACTCCTACAGGTCGGTTGGGGCGCCTGCACAGCAAAAGTCAGGGAAATGGCGGGGGCAGTGTGAGCCTACTACACGTTACTCCTCGCCAAATGAGAGTCCGTGCTGGCAGGTGAAAATATGTGACAGGCTGCCTCCACATGTATCGAACAGGACACGTGATGCAAGGCTTCTATCCTCCCTACAATCGGCCAGTGGGGGGAATATGCGAGCAACGATCAGGACAGGGGAGGGAGAATTGGCACGAGAGGTAAATTGGGATGGGGAGAAAAATCACAGAAAAAGGAGGAGAAAAAGTAGGCACATAGGCTGACAGTAGGCCAGGCACGTGAATTCTGGAATATTTACACATTGGTCAACAAAAAGGATTTTATTGGAAGGTTGGAGGTAGGCTACAGGTACAGACAGGGTAATGACAATAAAATATAGATGATAAAAATATCAGAGTAGAGGTAAGCAACAAGATAAAATATGAATAAACAATAAACAGTCAAAAAGATAATGGTGGGAGTCTGGTCAGTGACACAGGTGAGAGATATGTACATCTACCACAATAATAATACACTGTGCCAGAGTCCGTGCAGGGTTTAGTAGTTAATAGTCTCGGACAAAAAATCATATATATATATGTTTTTTTTTAATAAAAATAAAAATAAATCGAATGTTAACAATCACTTTCCATCACAGAACTAAAATCTAGTTTTGCTTACATGCTTATATATTTCACATTAGACACGTTTGTAGAATAGTGTTCCGGGCTCTGCGGCTCTGCAGATATACTATTGGTTTCATTCAATGACCCGTTTATCAATCAATTATCGTTTATCGTTTATCAATCAATACCAAGTATAGTGATCAACAGAAGCTAAACATGTTGTACATTAATTTCTCTGAAGGGGTGGGGGGTAAGCAAAATAAACAAGTAACTAGTAATGTAACAAAGTCATCAGTAAAGTAATTTAGATTTATAAATGTGTGTGTGTGTGTGTGTGTGTGTGTGTGTGTGTGTGTGTGTGTGTGTGTGTGTGTGTGTGTGTGTGTGTGTGTGTGTGTGTGTGTGTGTGTGTGTGTGTGTGTGTGTGTGTGTGTGTGTGTCTGTGTGTGTGTGTGTGTGTGTGTGTGTGTGTGTGTGTGTGTGTGTGTCTGTGTGTGCGTGTGTGTGTCTGTGTGTGTGTGTGAGACAACAGCATAGCCTTCCACCCATGGCCCAGCTGTTTATTTTCCGAGTGTGAACTGAGTGAAGATGGGGGCGTGGGACCAGATGGTTCTGTTACAAGTCCTCAGTTAGAACCCTGCAGTGGCCTGCGTCATTCAGTGTGAGAGGAGAGAAAGGATAGATAGATAAATCACAGACAGACAGAGAAATAGATAGATAGATAGATAGATAGATAGATAGATAGATAGATAGATAGATAGATAGATAGATAGATAGATAGATAGATAGATAGATAGATAGATAGATAGATAGATAGATAGATAGATAGATAGATAGATAGATAGATAGATAGATAGATAGATAGATAGATAGATAGATAGATAGATAGATAGATAGATAGATATTAAGGATATATTAAACTATAAGGCTGTGTACATAATTTACTGCTCAATTATACTTCCTTACATATCATACTGTGTGGAAGTATGGGGGTCGACATTTTAAAATACTGTAAATCCAATAGTCTTACTGCAAAAGATGGCCATTCGGAGCATGTATATAAGGCTGGTTACTATGTACTGTTCAAAAAGCTAAGAAATGGATTAAAAGGAGATTTGTTTCTATAGTTGTGGTTAACTTGTGGAACAATGCTGATATATATTTAAGAATGAGTCGTTCGCTTTTGGTTTTCAAAACAAATGGTTTGTATAGCTGTTTCTTAAGGTTACAAATGTGAATAATTCTAATTTTGTTATTTAGAATTTCTTTTGAGGCTTAATTTGTTAAAAATATAGAACAGGCATGTATAAGCATTATGCTTCAGCCTGTACCTTTTCAGTCACTGCCAAAATCAAAGACTGTTAAATTATTGTGTATATCAGTCAAACTACCATAATAACAGGCTGTGCAACTGCCAATGTGTTACAATCAGCCTCTCTCTGGCCTCATGAACAGTGTTCCTGGACTCATAGACTGTCCTCTGCTGCCATCCAGCGGCCTGTCGTCACTACTGCAGTTGGTTATGCCGTGCATGTGTTTTTGCCTGTCTGTGTTTATTAATCTGTTCTCTGTCATGCTCACTAATCTGTTCCCTGTGTATCTGCTATCTGTGCTGTGCCCCGTTGTCTAGTCTAGTGTTGTCTCCCCTGTCTGTATCTACTGTATTTAGTCTTGTCTTGTATTCTGGTCATGTCGTGTTTAGTCAGTCCCCCCAACTGTTGCTTGTTTGTAATCAACGTCCGTATATATATTCCTGCCTGCCCCGTGTCTCCCTGTGGCGTCATTGTTGCTTACCCTGAATCCTGTAGCACAATCCCGACTCCTGTCCTGAGTTTCCTGAATCTTGCTCCATGTTCTCTGTACCCAGGCTTCCGTGTTTTCCCGCATTCCCAGCCTGTCGCCCGTGAAGCCCCCCTGTACTCTTGCTCGTGTCCTTATCCTGCCATTCGCAGATTTATCCCTTGTTCCCTGTTCTAAGTAAGTGTATGTTAGTGTTCTCGTTTTGATGCTCTTTTGTTTTGTGCTCAGTTCGGTTTCTGGTCAGGTTTTATTTCTAGTTTGTGTCGTGTTTCCCCGAGCCAGTTTGACTGCACCGCTACCTTTGTTTATTGCCGTGCCTTGTGACGTGCCCGTGTTTACTACTGCCAGTAAAGAACCTTGCATTGCTACCTTCGCTTTCTGACTCGTTCCTCGTCCTCTGTCCAGCATTTTAACCCTACTCACCGCTCCCCACCACAACACTGTAACAGAATGACGCCACCAACCTTGGGCTCAGCGGACAGAACGAGTGCGATTCTTTCCACCCTTTTGGAGTTTGCTAAAGAGGATTTTCATTCCTCCTCCTTGGAAGAGAGGAAGGCCATGCTGCATTTGCTCTACTCCGTCAGGGAGTGGAGTCCTGAGCGGCTTCCACAGCTGGAGGAGCATGGCAGGCTCTGGATCAAACATTTGTTCTGGGACCTCCGGCCACCTGCCTCCAGCCAAGCCACTACCACCAGCATGGTTCCTGCTGCAAGTAAGGCCTCTAGTGCTACTGCAGCAACTGCTAGTTTAGCCCCTGAAGCTAGCATAGGCTCTACTGCTAGCTTAGCCCCTGTAGCTAGCGTAGCTTCCACAGCTATCCCCCTAGCTCCCCCTGCTAGCGCAGCCCCAACTGCTAACAAGGCCCGTAATGCTGGGACCGCCCTTTCGGCTGGCATGGCCTCCAGGGTTAGCATAGCCCCTGCAGCTAGCAGGAACTCAGCTAGCATAGGCCCCGCAGCTAGCACAGCCCAGGCAGCTAGCACAGCCGCTACTGCTAGCTTAGCCCCTGTAGCTAGTGTAGCTTCTGCAGCTACCCCCCTAAACCCCTCTGCTAGCGCAGGCCAAACTGCTAACAAGGCCTGTGATGCTGGGACCGCCCCTTCGGCTGGCATGGTCCTGTGGTTAGTCTAGCCCCTGCCGCTAGTGTAACCTCTATAGCTACCCCCTCAGCCCCCCCTGCTAGATTGGCCACTGCAAGCACCTTAGTCCCTCCTGCTGGAATCACTCCGACTGCTAGCACCTTAGCCCTGTCTGCTAGCGTAGCCCGTACAGCTAGCATGGCCCCCTCGGCTGTTAGCTTGCCCCCTGCAGCTAGCAGGTCTCAGAAGGCTAGCAAGACTCGGAAGGCTAGCAAAGCCCTTACAGCTAGCAAAGCTTCTGCAGCTAACCAAGACTCAACCGCTAGCTTAGCTACTGCTGCTAGCATAGCCCCTAGAGCTGTATCAGTCCGTACTGCTAGAGTTCCTACTGCTAGCACCTTGGTCCCCCCTGCTAGAGTTCCTACTGCTAGTACCTCAGCCCCGCCTGCTAGAGTTCCTGCTGCTAACACCTTAGTCCCTCCTGCTAGAGTTCCTACTGCTAGCACCTTAGCCCCGCCGTCTAGTTTAGCCCCTGCAGCTAGCACCACAGACTCCCCCGCTAGTGTAGCACCTACAGCTAGCACCCTAACCCTCTCGGCTAGTGTACCCTCTACAGCTAGCACATCCTCCACTGCTAGCAGAGTCCCTGCAGCTAGTAGAGCCCCTGCACGTAGCTTAGTTCCTACTGCTAGTAAGGAATCCCCTGCTAGCATAGCCCTGGCAGCTAGCGGTGCCTCTGTAGCTCACAAGACTCCTAAGGCTAGCTTAGCCCCCGTTACCAGGGTCACACTCGGGGTGGTTCCCTTGTCCCCCACAGCTAGGACTGCTCCTTCAGCTGGCTTGTCCCCTGCAGCCAGCACAGCCCAGGAAGCTAGCACGGCCCTTACAGCTAGCTTAGCCTCCGCTTGTCCGGTCCTGGCTCCTGTCCCCTGGGAGTCACCTGCTTCCGGTTCTATGCCTGGTCCGGCTTCCACGCCCGGTCCGGCCTCCACGCCTGGTCCGGCTTCTGCGCCCGGCCCGGTCTATACGCCTGGTCCGGCTCCCATGCCTGGCCCAGCTGCTACGCCCAGGTCTGCTTCTACGCCTGGTCCGGCTCCCACGCCTGGCCCAGCTGCTACGCCCAGGTCTGCTTCTACGCCTGGTCCCGGTCCCACGTCTGGTCCTGCCTCCATGTCCGGGTCTGCTTCAACGCCTGGTCCCGGTCCCACGTCTGGTCCTGCCTCCACGTCCGGGTCCGCTTTTACGTCTGGTCCCAGCTCCACGTCTGGTCATGGCTCCACGTCTGGTCCCGCCTCTACGCCAAGGTCTGCGCCTGGAGACAGCCCTACTCCGGGGCTGTCGCCCTCGCCTCTCTGCTCCGGCTCCCCTGGTCCGGTCCCGAGGTCTGCGCCTGGAGAGACCCCCGTCCGGGGTCCTACTCCGGCGCTGTTGCCCTCACCCCTCCAGCCCCCCTCGTCGCCCCTCTGTCCCCGTGTCCGGCTCCCCTCGTCGGCCCTCTGTCCCTGTGTCCAGCCCCCCTCATCGGCCCTCTGTTACATTAGATACAGTAACACTGTGTTAATACCTGATCCTACACACAGTATTTACATTAGATACAGTAACACTGTGTTAATACATGATCATACACACAGTATTTATATTAGATACAGTAACACTGTGTTAATACCTGATCCTACACACAATATTACATTATGTTAGATATTGGCAATCAGCCAATCTCATCTCCTCATCTCCTTTGTCTCTCTCTCTCTCTCTTGTGCGTTGTGTTTTTCTTGCAACCCCTGATAGTACATCCATAGTCATAAGAAACGACACTACAACCTGATACCTTTCTTCGACAAACGTTGTTTATTCCATAAACAAAAGCCTCGTAATCAGATGTTACCCATCTCGTATTGTCCTCGAAAAGTCTTTGATGGAAAACTAAATTCATTATTCTACCGCAACTACCTTCTCCAGTACCTTGTAGAGGAACGGGAGGTTGGAGATGGGCCGGTAGCTGACGAGGGCCTCTGGGTCCAGGGTGGGTTTCTTCAGGAGGGGGGTAATGATGGCAGTTTTGAGGGCAGGCGGAACGTGGCCAGCCTGCAAGCAGAGGTTGATGGTGCTGGTCATAAGGGGACCAATAGTGCGGATGTTGGCTTTCACCAGGGCTGCGGGGAGGGGATCCAGAGCACATGTGGATGACTTCAGGAGCTTATAGGAGGGATCAGCTTGAACAGTACACAGAATTAGTGCTTTGAATGAATGAATGCGTTGTATAATATAGGGATAGCAATATAGGGATGATATCCTGAGCAGCAGCTTTCAGCGATAGCCATCTCACTGGTTTCACCTGGAGTGACAGCTGGTGATTTCCCTAAGAATTGCATTTCTCAGTGAATGGAGGGTGAGAACTTCTGCTCTGAAAATGGCTCAGAAAACCCCCCTTCTTTCAATACATCTAGGCCATATATCCTCTGAATGGCCCAACTCTCCAGTTTGTTTCAGGAGGTTGATTATCCTAGAGGTCACAATAGGTCATTTTATACAGTGAGGTCAAGTTAAAGAATTATGGTCTCACTATATTGAAATGGCAACTATGGGGACTAACACCATCACTCATGAGTACAGCTGGGCTCATTAGATCCACAAGGGTCTCTGCTTCCCAGTCATAGCCTACCCAGTTTATGCAATATCAAGACTGTTTAGGGACCACAGTATGCAGTATGCACATTTTTTAAATATGAAAATAATACCAATCATTTCTATTACATGCATTAAACTGCATGGTTTTGCCCCGAAGCTGCATGGTGTAACTGAGGGGTACAATTCCCTGACTGTATTGTTAGATATGATACTTACTACCACTACCTCTTGTACTTTAGACTCTGGCCACCCAGTACTAGGCATAAATAATTATGGTAAACACTCCCACGTAGATGAAACGATCCAACACAAATGTACCAAGTCGAAAGTCTGCGTTTAATAATAATTAATACATAGCAAAAGGTATGTAGAGCAATCACTTAATTACATTTATGATTTGAAATAGGATGCACTTTTATGGCAAATGAGTATTCGTTGGTATATCAATAGAGAACGTCCAATCTCTGGTGGCGCAGGCAGTAAATATACAACCTGGAATATTTAAGGAATAATAGCAATGATACTTTAATGATTATAGAACTGGATACACTAGGGGGGAATTCCGGTCGCTTGTAAGACAACTGGAGAAGGGGGGGGGGTAGAGTCTGGCTGTATCCGTCTGGCCGAGGGTATCCTGGGAGAACCCACGGTTGTGCGGCTCGGTGCCTCAGCGATCCTCGATCCACAGATGAAAGCAGTTGGACTCTCTGTGGGCCGGCTTCCTCCGGTCCACGATGGAGAGACGTGAAGCGACCTCGTCGTGTAGAGCGTCTCCTCACCTGTCGTCCTCTCCGGGGGGGGGGGGTTTCCAACACACGGCAGTGTTGGTCTTTATCCATAGAATAATCACTGTATACAAAGCATAATCCGTGCCTGGGAAGGCGGGCTGTCGTCGGTAGAATAATCCGGTATGCAGGTCCACTCGCTCGTCGGCTCTGGGGCTCCTCGGGTGCAACCTCACATGGGGTCGGCCACCCTGGATAAGCAGCCAGTTCTCTGCCCGAAACGATGGGGTACTGACTACGATAGTATTCTCACCGCACGAAGCACTACATATGAATAGACTATTATTAGCTTAATAGACTACGTCCAACTCGACGATATAGTGCCAAATATGACTATTCAAATATTAATATACACGATGTCTCAATACCGATGGTAGGCCGAACTTGGCCTTACTCCCACACGTGGCGTCGCGGGGAGGCTTTACGTCTGTCACTCTATTGGAGGGTAAGAAACTGGACTAAAAAGGAAGTCCTACTTTAGTAGCGCAGTATATATACGCACTATGAACAAATAGTACCGTTAGTGGTGCGGTAGCCAGATTCCTACGCGGAACTAGGACTTGTTCGTACATGTTGAGCGGTACGTTTGAACTGGGTCTGGGGGGTATGGCAGCCTGGCACCAAGGTCTCGACCAATAGTAGAATGGAGACTATTATGGGATGTTCAGTAGGCTAGAATGGATATTCAATGCATATTGTACAAGGAATATACAAGGGATATCAAGGAATATTAGAGAATATACAAATACAATTAAATATATATATATAAATAAATATATATATTCGGTTTAATCTGGCCCTTCACAACAGCCACCCCCTGATTGGTCCCAGACCTAATCAGTTAAGCAGAGACAGATTAATCGCGTTGTCTATTTACACATAAGGGTTTGCTGTAGGGGTCAGTCAACTTCACAAAGTCATAGGGTTATAGGGTCATGGTCATCATCGATTGTGTCTGGGAGTCGGGGCAGTTCTATGAGCCTCGCCACGGGACGGGTGTAAGTGCGACCCTGGACAAGCACTTCAGCTGCTCGGACCTTGCCGTCGGCACCGGTGATCACTTTGCTTACGCGGCCGGCCGGCCACATAGCTCTGGGCAGTGATTGATCAATAATCATGACGACTGTTCCTTCTGTCAAATTGTCTCTCTCCTTTACCCACTTCTGGCGGGTCTGTAGAGACGGCAGGTAGTGCAGTAGGAAACTGCTCCAAAACTTGTCGGCTAATACTTGGCTGTACCTCCACATTCGTCGGCCGTTCGCTTCTTCAGGCCGGTACATTGTCTGGGGTAACGCGGGATCTAGCCGCCCCATCAGGAGTGTGTTGGGGGTAACTGGGTCGATATCCGCCACATCGCTGGAGACGTAGCCGAGGGGCTTAGAGTTCAATACTCCCTCAATCTCCGTGAGGACTGTCATTAGGACTTCTTCCGCCACAGTCTGGGCCCCAAGTACTGCGTACAGGGCTGTCTTTATGGAACGCACTTCCCGTTCCCAAGTACCACCGAAGTGGGGTGCGTTTGGGGGGTTGAATTGGAAGTCAATCTGTGCTGGAGCGAGGTGGGTCTTAAGTTCTGGGCCCATAGCTTGGAAGCTCTCTCTCAGCTCTCTTTCGCCGCCTTTGAAGTTTGTCCCATGATCGGACAATAGTGTAGACGGTCTTCCTTTCCGTGATGTGAATCTACGGAAGGCCATAAGGAATGAGTCTGTGCTCATGGTCGGGAGAAGCTCGATGTGTATCGCTCTGGTGGTCATGCATTTGAATACAATACCCCACCGCTTCTCGGTTCCTCTTCCTTTCTTTATGTGCAGCGGGCCAAAGCAGTCCATACCCGTTGAGTGGAATGGCTTGTCACCGATTCGGAGGCGACATGGAGGAAGGTCAGCCATCCTTGGTATGCTGGGCTGCGCGCGCCACTTGCGGCAGTCTAGACATGTTCGCTGGAAGCGTCGTACCGCCTCTCTTCCTTGTAGGATCCAGTAACGACGTCTGATTTCCGCGAAGACTCTTTCTGCTCCTGCGTGATGTACATCCTCATCGTATTTCTTTATAATCAGCTCTGTGACCTTGTGTCGGCTGTTCAATACGATCGGGTATTTAATGTCATCCGGTAGATTGGGGGCTCTGCGTAGGCGACCACCCACTCTGATGAGGGTATGAGTGTCGCTCTCGCGGGCCAGATGAATTAATCTGCTGTCGGATGGGACGGGCTTTCCTCCCTGTAGACAGGCCAATTCATCGGGGAACGAGTCTCTCTGGGCTTGCTGCAGTAGAAGCAATTCTGCTTCCTCGTAGTTAGCTGCTGACATTTCAGCGGGGGACTTACACTCCGGGTGGTGCCGCAGGAATGTCCTTTGTTGTGCACTCTCTATGGTAGTGCAATCATCTATGTTGGGGTCTGCGGAGATAACAGTGCTCAATCCACAGAACACAGGCTTCTTATTCTCAGCCTCCTCCTGACTGGCTTCCCTCGGGATAGGCGTGGGCCACTCTCCTTCCGGGAGCTTTAGGAATGCTGGGCCGTCACTGTAGACATTGCGACGGGTGAGGTCATCTAGGGGCATTCCCCGGGTGATGACGTCAGCTGGGTTCTGTTTTGTATCAACGTAGCGCCACTCTGTTTCTCCGGTTAACTCTTCGGTTAAGTCTTGAATCTCGGTGACTCTGACTCCCACGAAGACTTTGTACTTGCATGAGTCCGATTTGATCCAGGCGAGTACTGTCGTGGAATCTGACCACAGGATTGTTCTAGACACCGGTATGGTGAGCTCACGTTGGATGAGCGTGGCTAGGTGCGCTCCGGCTAGGGCTGCGCAGAGCTCTAGGCGTGGGATAGATTGTTGCTTGCGTGGGGCTATTCTCGAGCGGGCGAGGACAAATGCTGTGTAGATCTCTCCCCCCTCTTCTTGGGCCCGCAAGTAGGCTACTGATCCGTATGCGACCTCTGAGGCGTCACTGAAGACGTGTAAGTCCATTTTACATGTCTCTGGCCTCACCGTGGGTGGGAAGTAGCTTCGGCGCATATTAATGCCTGGGAGTGAGTGGAGCTCCATCTCCCACTCTCTCCAGGTGGATGCAAGGTGTGCGGGAATGGGGTCGTCCCAGCCCTGGTCCTTGTCCCACAATGCTCGTACAATCATTTTTGCCCTGGTGGTGTACGGTAGAATACATCCTAGCGGGTCATATTGTCGGGCGAGTGTTGTGTACACACTCCGTCTGGTGGTCGGCGCCGCCGCCGGCCTTCCCTGCTCCGTAGTCAGGGGCTTGTGTCTGTAGTGAAGCGAATCTGTTTTGAATCGCCACACCAATCCCAGGGTCATCTCCTGGGCTTCTCCCGGGATTGTAGCCATCCAGGTCTCGCTGCTGGCTGCCTTGTCCTCGGAGGAGAGGCTGCGCAGTACTTGCGGATCGCTGCTGGCCCACTGCCTGAGATCAAAGCCGCCTTTGATCAATGAGGCGCGGAGTTTAATCAGGAGAGCCTCGGCTTCTTCCTGGGTTGAAAGGCTTTGTAGACAGTTGTCTACGTAGAAGCTGTTCTTTACGCTGTGTCGGACCTCTTCGTCCGCTGCTGGGTCCTCTGCTACATGTTTCTGTAGTGCAAATGTAGCACAGCAGGGGCTGCACGTCGTTCCGAAGGGGAGGACTTCCCATTGGTAGATGGCTGGGTGCTCATCTCCTGGCTTCTCTCTCCATAGGAACCGTAACAGGGGCTTGTCCTCCTCTACTAATCTCACCTGCAGGAACATTCCTTTAATGTCCCCGCTGATGGCCACCTTTTCCTGGCGGAAGCGGAGTAGAACGCCGAGTAGGGAGGGGCCGAGTGTGGGACCGGGCAGTAACTCTTTATTCAGATTTTGGGATCCGATCTGGTAGCTGCAGTTAAATACTATGCGGTCTTTACCGTTGTGATGGACCTTGTGGTGAGGCACGTACCACGATTCAGTGGTCTGGTCAGCCTCTTTAATGTCCATCTTTGTGACGTGTCCCGCTGTGATGAGCTTCTCAATCTCAGCGCGGTATACACTCTCTTGGGCGGGGTTCTTGGCTAAGCGCCGCTCCGTGTTCAGCAGGTACCGTTCTGTGGCGTCTGTCTTGGCGTGGAAAGTAGGCATTCCTTCTCGCCGCAGGAGTGGCGTGGCGTATCTCAACACGCCGTTGACCGGGACTCTCTTGGTCCCTGTCTCGAGGAGGTGAATGGCGTAAATGTCATCTTTAGAGCGAATGTCTTTCTTTCCGTTCTTAAAGGGCATTTGTTCCAAGGTCCATAACCGCTCTACGTGTTGCAGGAGTGCGGTTTCTCCCTCTGTGACTCGGGAGTGGAGACATCTAGTGGCTGTACTTCGGTTGAGAGATTTGGCGAGCGGGCCTTGGAGAGTCCATCCCAAACGGGTCTCGACTGCTGCAGGACAGCCTCGGGGTCCGGTATGAACCCGGTCTATCGGGACAATGAGGTCTGCATGGTCGGAGCCTATCAACAGGGTCGGCATAGCATTGTCTATGAGCGGGATCGGTAACTTGCGCAGATGTGCATATTTCTCCATCAGCTTGGCGACGGGGTATGTGTACCGCGACAGTCCTATTTCTTGGCTGGTGAAAGCGTCTGTAATCTGGTACCGTCGCTCAGGCTGGCCGCTTGCTGCGATAGAGAATGAGACATTCTCGCCCTTTATCGTCTTCAAATCTCGTCTTATTGTCCGAATTGTCATTTGGGTTTCGCTTCCCCGCAGCCCTAGCTGGGCCGCAGCGGAGGCGAGCAGAAGGGTCTTCTCTGACCCGTCATCGAGGACGGCGTAAGTGTCCAGGACTTTATTCTGGTAGCTTAGTGTCACACGCACTACTTTCAGGAGTACTCGGGCTCCACTGCTGCTGGCGGGATCGATGTACATGACGCTCGCTTTGCTGCTGGATGGTGCGGGTGAAGGGCGCCGTCTGTTACTGTCGTGAAGTATGTCCAGATGGGCTCCATCGCACTTGGTGCACCTTTTCTTTAAGCGGCATTCGGCTGCCATGTGTGAGCGCGCACAGCGAAAACAGCGCTTGTTGGACTTTATCCATTGACTTGCTTCCTCCGCGTTCAGCTTGGGGAAGGAGTCACATTGCGCTAGCCAGTGTTCTTTCTCACAGTAGGGGCACACTATCTTCCACTTCTCCGTTCTGGAGGGGGTACTGTGGCTCCTGCTGCTCGGTACTGACTCCGATTGGTGCATCACAGTCACCGATCTTCTTCCATCATTTAGTCGTCTGGTTCCTTCTCTGGAGCCAGGGGTGCTCCGTCCGAATGTATCTAGCCGTAGGCTGCTGACTTCTCTCGCCAGGAAGTCTGCTAGATCGAGGAGGTTCGGTTCGGGGCCATTCGGGTCTCGGTGGTCTCTCTGCCGCCTAAAACGCTCCTGTCGAGCGGGTGGCAGCTTCTCCAAGATCCTTTCCACATTTGAGTTGGCGTAAAGTTCATGCCTCCCCTTCTCTCTCTGCGCTCCCAACATCCCTACCAGGGACTGCACTCTGATGGACAGGTCGTCCAGTGCTCGATTGTCTATTGCTGGGGGTAAGCGGTCGATGTGTCGGATCTCCTGGATCACGTAATCCCATATGCACCCATACCTCTGGTCCAATGCTACCAGCGCTGCTGTGTATGGGGTGGTGGAAGTCGCGTAGGCGAGCGCTATATTATGTGCGCGGGGTACCTTTAAGTGCTTCAGTAGGATGGCGTATTTATGGCGTTCATCCAATACATCCACCAACATGGTCTCCAGACACATGCGGAGTTCTGTATACTGGGCCCGGTTCTCTTGGGTGAAGTCGGGTACCATAGGCGGGCCAATGTATGACATCGGCGAGCGTTGGGGGAGAGGCCTCCTAGGCGAGTCTCCTCCCGCTCCTTGGTATGGGCTGGTACCGGCAGTGTACCATGGCCCGCTTGTCCAGGTGCTGTTCCTCGGTGCGGGTCGTGCTCACCCGGGTATAGAGTCGGGGGTCTGTAGCGCAGCTCCGCGGGAGTATAGCCTGGGCTGTACCGGACCTCCTGGTCCGGTAGAGTACTGTGCTGTCGTCGGGCGTGGTTCTCCTCCTCTTCCTCTTCGTCTTCAGTTAGGTCATCCAGTGCTTGTAGTCTCTGGTTTAGCCTCTCCACAGGATATGCTGCTCCTTCCCGGTTGCTAGGTCTCGCTTGGACCGGTGGGGGGAGGTGGTCTGTGGGGGGTATAGACCTCGTCTGTTGGTCAAGTTCAGGGTTGTTTACTCGGCTAGGGGATGCCGCCCTGGAGGTGTGTCTAGACGAGTTCCTGGAGCCTCTGGCGGAGGGAGAGGGTGTTGTCCGTCTGATCAGCTGTTCTATTAGTTGCGCTTGCTGTCTGTCGCGCTCTGCGTCCCGTAGAGCACCAGCAGCTGCTCGCTGGCTGTCTGCTCGGTCTCGGGCCACATTCTCTTCCCTCTGAATGCGTCTTATTTCTAGACGTATATGCTCTTCTTCGCTCCGCTGCTGGATCTGCAGTCGGTCGCGTTCAGCAGCGGCGTTCAGGCTGATGAGGAAGGCCTGCTGTAGGGTCCTCTCTGCCTCGCTGGGAGAAGGCGGTTGTATAGGGGAGCCTTCCCTCGGGGTACTCCTTGCGGAGCCTTGGAGCTCTATCTCCACGGTGCTCTCCCCGTCTTCTTCCGTGCCGAGTTCTCTCTCGGTAGCGTTGTATTCCTCCCGGGACTCATCGGGGACTACTTCTTCAGTACTGGCGGGGTGTGAAGTCATGTCTGGTTCCCACTGGTCCCCACCGTGAACTTGGTCAGTTACATTAGAACCCGTAGGGGCCTCTATGGTCGGGGTAGTCTGGGCGTTGGGGTTAGACATACTTTTACTTTCTAGTTTTACCGCGTTTACTGTTAGTAGAAGACTAGGTTGTTGACTGACAGCGTAAGCCTCTAAGTACTGAGGGAGCCGTCGTTCGCGCTGCGGGCGTTGGTTAGGAGGATCGTTTCGTGGAGTGTTCATCATAGGCCATTTCAATATTAATAACACTATATTAATATTACACTAATTACCATCCGGCTCGAAGGACCAATTGTAACTGAGGGGTACAATTCCCTGACTGTATTGTTAGATATGATACTTACTACCACTACCTCTTGTACTTTAGACTCTGGCCACCCAGTACTAGGCATAAATAATTATGGTAAACACTCCCACGTAGATGAAACGATCCAACACAAATGTACCAAGTCGAAAGTCTGCGTTTAATAATAATTAATACATAGCAAAAGGTATGTAGAGCAATCACTTAATTACATTTATGATTTGAAATAGGATGCACTTTTATGGCAAATGAGTATTCGTTGGTATATCAATAGAGAACGTCCAATCTCTGGTGGCGCAGGCGGTAAATATACAACCTGGAATATTTAAGGAATAATAGCAATGATACTTTAATGATTATAGAACTGGATACACTAGGGGGGAATTCCGGTCGCTTGTAAGACAACTGGAGAAGGGGGGGGGGTAGAGTCTGGCTGTATCCGTCTGGCCGAGGGTATCCTGGGAGAACCCACGGTTGTGCGGCTCGGTGCCTCAGCGATCCTCGATCCACAGATGAAAGCAGTTGGACTCTCTGTGGGCCGGCTTCCTCCGGTCCACGATGGAGAGACGTGAAGCGACCTCGTCGTGTAGAGCGTCTCCTCACCTGTCGTCCTCTCCGGGGGGGGGGGGTTTCCAACACACGGCAGTGTTGGTCTTTATCCATAGAATAATCACTGTATACAAAGCATAATCCGTGCCTGGGAAGGCGGGCTGTCGTCGGTAGAATAATCCGGTATGCAGGTCCACTCGCTCGTCGGCTCTGGGGCTCCTCGGGTGCAACCTCACATGGGGTCGGCCACCCTGGATAAGCAGCCAGTTCTCTGCCCGAAACGATGGGGTACTGACTACGATAGTATTCTCACCGCACGAAGCACTACATATGAATAGACTATTATTAGCTTAATAGACTACGTCCAACTCGACAATATAGTGCCAAATATGACTATTCAAATATTAATATACACGATGTCTCAATACCGATGGTAGGCCGAACTTGGCCTTACTCCCACACGTGGCGTCGCGGGGAGGCTTTACGTCTGTCACTCTATTGGAGGGTAAGAAACTGGACTAAAAAGGAAGTCCTACTTTAGTAGCGCAGTATATATACGCACTATGAACAAATAGTACCGTTAGTGGTGCGGTAGCCAGATTCCTACGCGGAACTAGGACTTGTTCGTACATGTTGAGCGGTACGTTTGAACTGGGTCTGGGGGGTATGGCAGCCTGGCACCAAGGTCTCGACCAATAGTAGAATGGAGACTATTATGGGATGTTCAGTAGGCTAGAATGGATATTCAATGCATATTGTACAAGGAATATACAAGGGATATCAAGGAATATTAGAGAATATACAAATACAATTAAATATATATAAATAAATATATATATTCGGTTTAATCTGGCCCTGATCATACACACAGTATTTATATTAGATACAGTAACACTGTGTTAATACCTGATCCTACACACAATATTACATTATGTTAGATATTGGCAATCAGCCAATCTCATCTCCTCATCTCCTTCGTCTCTCTCTCTCTCTCTTGTGCGTTGTGTTTTTCTTGCAACCCCTGATAGTACATCCATAGTCATAAGAAACGACACTACAACGTGATACCTTTCTTCGACAAACGTTGTTTATTCCATAAACAAAAGCCTCGTAATCAGATGTTACCCATCTCGTATTGTCCTCGAAAAGTCTTTGATGGAAAACTAAATTCATTATTCTACCGCAACTACCTTCTCCAGTACCTTGTAGAGGAACGGGAGGTTGGAGATGGGCCGGTAGCTGACGAGGGCCTCTGGGTCCAGGGTGGGTTTCTTCAGGAGGGGGGTAATGATGGCAGTTTTGAGGGCAGGCGGAACGTGGCCAGCCTGCAAGCAGAGGTTGATGGTGCTGGTCATAAGGGGACCAATAGTGCGGATGTTGGCTTTCACCAGGGCTGCAGGGAGGGGATCCAGAGCACATGTGGATGACTTCAGGAGCTTATAGGAGGGATCAGCTTGAACAGTACACAGAATTAGTGCTTTGAATGAATGAATGCGTTGTATAATATAGGGATAGCAATATAGGGATGATATCCTGAGCAGCAGCTTTCAGCGATAGCCATCTCACTGGTTTCACCTGGAGTGACAGCTGGTGATTTCCCTAAGAATTGCATTTCTCAGTGAATGGAGGGTGAGAACTTCTGCTCTGAAAATGGCTCAGAAAACCCCCCTTCTTTCAATACATCTAGGCCATATATCCTCTGAATGGCCCAACTCTCCAGTTTGTTTCAGGAGGTTGATTATCCTAGAGGTCACAATAGGTCATTTTATACAGTGAGGTCAAGTTAAAGAATTATGGTCTCACTATATTGAAATGGCAACTATGGGGACTAACACCATCACTCATGAGTACAGCTGGGCTCATTAGATCCACAAGGGTCTCTGCTTCCCAGTCATAGCCTACCCAGTTTATGCAATATCAAGACTGTTTAGGGACCACAGTATGCAGTATGCACATTTTTTAAATATGAAAATAATACCAATCATTTCTATTACATGCATTAAACTGCATGGTTTTGCCCCGAAGCTGCATGGGATTAGCATAAATCGGGCATGTCTGTAAAGGGGAGACTCATTCATAGGGTGTTCATAGAACTCATCTGCATTCAAGAGATATACTGATGCTGGCCACACCTCAGTCTCTGCCAAGTGAGGTCAAGAGGATTCACACTAATAACTATATTGCTATTATTTATATACTATATATATATACTGTGTATATATATATATTAATGATATAATGTAATGTTATAGTATAATATAGTATATAGCTATATAGTAACGTATTATACTGTGCAACCTCTCTTGGTGGTGTGGCCGGCAATAGCAACCCATCCCCTATCCTCACTCAACTCCAACCCCAATCAGTCCAAAACTGAAAATGTAAACAAAGTTCAATACCAAGCGTTAGCATTTAGCCTGTTCCCTGTTTGGCGACATTACAGATTCTAAGTTCATGTTCATGTATCCAGTTGCCTTTGGTCCCCTAAAATGATGGGACTATGTGTAACGGTTGTGACAACGTCACCTCAAACTTCGATGCCCCGAGTGGGAGTCGAAGCCCGGTCTCCCACACCGCGGGCAGCAAGACAGACCACTATACCAAGAGGTGAATTCACTTCTTTGTACCGTGTCTATGCGTCTTTTGAGGATGTGAGAGTGAGTTTAACCCATAGCACCGCTACTCACCCCAGCCTTTCTTGACTGCGCTTCACGATACTATCCGTTACACTCACCCTCTCAAACTCACTCCACTCCACCCAAGGCATCCGGGTCAATCGGCACCATTGTAACGGTTGTGACAACGTCACCTCAAACTTCGATGCCGAGAGTGGGAGTCGAACCCCGGTCTCCCACGCCGCAGGCAACAACACAGACCGCTATACCAAGAGGTGAATTCACTCCTAACTAATGGGTCTATGCGTCTTTTGAGGATGTGAGAGTGAGTTTAACCCATAGCACCGCTACTCACCCCAGCCCTTCTTGACTGCGCTTCACGATACCATCCGTTACATATGTATAAAAAAGGGCTACAATTCCCACATGGTTCACCTGACGTGGAGAGTCTGCACTTTAACCTCATAGTCATTGTTCCATTTCAAATCCAGCGTGCTGGAGTACAGAGCCAAAACAAAAATAAAGTGTTTCACTGTCCTAAGAGAGGTTTACACTTCACTGTACATTAGTAGAAGGACTTAGGCATTGGCCTGACACATGCAGGATGTTGGAAGTCTTCTGACGCCCTGTTTGCAAAACGATTACACAGTCGCACCCAATTGAAAATGCCACAGGGCTCACCTCTTTATCTACTCTTTTTCTCAATCCCTCTCTCTCTCTCTCTCTCTCTCTCTCTCTCTCTCTCTCTCTCTCTCTCTCTCTCTCTCTCTCTCTCTCTCTCTCTCTCTCTCTCTCTCTCTCTCTCTCTCTCTCTCTCTCTCTCTCTATCTCTATCTCTATCTCTCTCTCTCTCTTTCTCTCTCTCCCTCCCTCTCCCTCTCTCTCCCTCTCCCTCTCCCTCTCCCTCTCTGTCCCTTTCTCTCCCAGTAACCTTGTGCATTTCGCTTCAATATTCACGGTGATTGAACCGGGGGGAATTCAGTGTGTCTCTCTAATTTATGTGAGATAAGCTTCATTATTCACTCAGTTGATTTAATATGCATCACAGGAGTGTGCCAGGGAACATATGAAAGGAGGAAATCTTAAAAAAAGAAACTGCTCTCACAGTGTCTGTGTGTCAGGGTGGAGAACTTCTGAGAGATTGAGTGATACAGCTGCCCGCAGGCAAATTACTCTCTGTGTACACGCTTCGATGTAATTTCTTGCCCTTATGCTATGTCTCTCTCTCTCTCTCGCTCTCTCGCTCTCGCTCTCTCTCTCTCTCTCTCTCTCTCTCTCTCTCTCTCTCTCTCTCTCTCTCTCTCTCTCTCTCTCTAGGTTTCTCTCCGCCTCTTTCTTCCTCTCCGCCTCAATCTCTTTATTTCTTTTTGCTCCTCACGCTCTCTCTCTCTTCACATGCGCACCTTTCCCTCTCTCGCCATGCGTTCCTCTGTCCATCCCTCCGTCGATTGCTATCGCGCCGGCTAATCTGGCCTCGACACGGAGTAGCCTGTCCGTTCCTGTGCGCTCTCTGCTCTGCTCTCCCCGCGAACACACTGTAGCATCCATCTCCTCTGTTCTTCACCTCCCCTATGCTAAAAAGGTCATTTGTATTCCGCTCGTCAGGTTGGCAGGCTATATACGCTTATCTCCTCCGAGGGCCTTTGAGAAAGCAGCTGATTCTGCATGAAAAGGATTTCCGATAGGCAACCTCTCGTGAAACCTCATGACACGCTCGTATACAGCGGCCGGGAGGAAAGCAACTTAGCTTGCAATCTATCCCGCAGGTTCAAATCCAGCTAGGTGATGCATGGTGGGAGATAAAGAGGCAATGATACAGAGACAAATAAACCATATGCCCTTGTATGGAATATTAACTACTTGTGCGGAATACGTGTTGACCTATAGCCCTTTAATGCAATATGGATCAGAGACTCCAGCAGCACAGCGGACCTTGGTTCCTTATCTGGCAGAATAGAGCAATGACTTGAGTTGGCGGTTATGACGGTTATTATGGATTCACTTAAAAGGTGCTAAAGATGGCGGCTAAGTGGCGCAGTGGGCAAGGCGCTCACCACTAGTGCAGGAGATGCTGGGTTCGAGCCCAGCTCTCGACATTGCTACCAGCTTGGCTGGTCGTTCATACTAACACAATTGGCAGTGTTAGGGGTGGGAAAGCTGGTGGGTGGGTCCTGGTCGTTGTAAACAGCGACTCCTACAGTTCGGTCGGGGCGCCTGCTCCAGGGGGTAGTGTGATCCTTCCACACGTTACACCCTCTCAGTGAGAGTCCGCGCTGCCAGGTGAAAAGAAGCGGTTGATTGGCTACACATGTGTCGGAGGAAGCATGTGATAGCCTCCACTCTCCCAGACCAACTGTAGCTGGGGTAGGTGCGCAGCGACCAGGAAGGGGATTGGGAACTGGCATAACGACACACACTGGGATGGAGTCCGGGGTCTTAATATGAGGGGCAGGCGAGAGAGAAAAAAACACGAGGGGCAGTCAAGCGAGCGGAAAAAAACACAAGCGTGGGGGTGATTCGGGAACGGCGTCCCCACACTAGACAAAAGAGAGAGAGAAACGTAAATACAATGCGCGAATCAAAACAAGACGAGGGTTAGACAACCAGCCAGTCATTTCAAATATGCAATTCAACAGGTATAGACAAAATAGTCAAATAGTACGACACAAACCTACTGTTCCTGGTAGAACAAACTCGCGTTGTCCTCAGGGCAGGTCAACGTTTATACTCCCCTCCGTCACTGGCAAGGAGACAGGAGCCTCTGATTGTAGATTGGTTACAGATGTTGGCAGAGTACTTCTAAGGGCACGTGTGCGTCTGGACGGTGTGAAAGCACCACGTGACCTCCGGGGGGAGCTACCAGGCTGAGACACCTGCTCAGACGCAGCCCTCACAACATATAGCTTGCTAACCTAGTTAGCTAACATATTTCGGTTTTATTCAGGGCTTCCATTATAATGAGGGATATACAATGGGTGTCAAATCTAGATAACCAGCTACGTATGTTTTGTACATAAATTCAATATAACAAGCTAATCAAAGCTAATTGGTAGCTATAGCTGCTATACTAGCCAGTCCCCTGTCACTCCATAACAGTTAGATTAGGTTTCCTGAAGCATCAGGGAAAATAAATCCGATAATATACTTTGTCTCTTGAAGTAGGTTATAATTTTTAAGCGTTAAAGGGGACATGCATTATAAATGGCTTTTTTCAGTGATTAGCATGTTTTCCTATAGGGATTATATCAATGTGGTCTGTGTCGTTAATTATCATATTGACTCATCAATCTAGTCTCGAGTTCACGAGATCCTCCCTCACTCAACTAAGCTGTTCTGATTTGACAGTTTTGCTGATGTTAATATAGCACTGATTTGCATAACTAACTAACTAACTCTATGGTTGACAGCGACAGCAGAGCGAGTGGAAAATCTTCACTTCCTCAAACAGAGCGAGGCAGATAGTGTAACCCGACACTTCCTCAAACGAGAAAGTGCTCGACTGCGACTCTGCGAGGGAGAGAGAGAGATAGAGAGGGAGAGATAGAGAGGGGGACCGTCTTCTCTCACACATGCAGCGTTTACACAGTGCTCCGTGCCTCTGTGTGTCCCTCTCTCTCTCTCTCTCTCTCTCTCTCTCCCTCGCAGTCGAGCACCAGCATATCACTGTAATATCTTTGTGCATGCTCCCATGCGCACGCCCGTATTCCGATCCGTACAATAATAATCACAGGGGTATATATTGTCATTTGAAACAAGTTACCAATGCATTGTCCCGTGGGATTATGCCCCCCCGCTGCGAAATTAATTAGTATCCCCCTCAGTCTCTCTCTATCTCTCTCTGTGCCAGTCGCAGACTGTGTGGATGACTGTCACTCAAAGTGCTTATGGGCGGAGCCAGGCCAACACAGCCTGAAATCCAAAGTGAGAAAAATTTGGCTTTTGAGTACTTGATTAGAAATATAAAACAATAAAAAAATTTTAATAAAAGCTTACAGATGTGTTCAATAGACTCACAGGAATTGTGTAAAGTTGCCCAAATAGTGCTAGGAATAGCAATGCATGTCCCCTTTAAGAGCGATGCACTGCTCTGTTGTTCTATAAAGCAAATTATAACTGAACTTTGCAAAGAAACTCAAAGGGGCGAATTCACAAAGAATGGATTGTGCGGTGCTAATAGCAGCGATTAGCGCGCGGTATCTGCTCCGTCTTTGCAACCGATTCACTAAAGATATTGCGCGGATGATATACTAGCACAAACACACCCATAGGTGTGCAATTTGCTCCTGATTTGCTCGAGCACAGTTTGCTTGCGGAGCAGTTTGCACCTGGCAGCGCTGTTGGCAGATATCAGGAAGGTGAAAAATAAACATGAAATGAGGCATAGACATAACAGTATTTTTCACCATTTCTATTTAGTTTATTTCATAATTTATAGAGCTTGCTTAATTTGTATTTTCATGACACATTGCATCCTTTGTTTTTGTCACTATCTTTCATTATTGCATTTGTTTGTCATGACATTCCCAAATAAATAATTTTGAGCAGACCTGTCCATGGTGCTGAATCTTTAGACCGAAGTTAGGCACTGTGCAAGTGAAAATATTGTCTCATTAACTCATTGGACGCCAAGCATTAGCCTCATCCTGTAGTAGCTACCGCCAGCGCTGTAAACGGTGGGAGTCGCTCACCTTGTTTGCAGGGCTATAACTATTTAAATATTATAGCTATATATGCAATACTATGGCCTACTATTTGACATCAAGTATCTATCGTTCAAGATGTGAAAAAGGAATATTTTTTCCATCCATACATTCTCGTTTTATACCGTGGTGAATATATATAGTTTTAGAGTGGTCTAGGGTCATTCCTGGAAGGCTAGTAATAGCCTGTGACACATTATACTTAATCCATTGGCATTTTGTCCCTATACACGCTACAATTGAAAATTCAAATGCATATGATCAGTATATTATGTTCCATCATGCATGCATGAAAGAGGGGGGGGGGGTCGTTTCTGATTAATTGATTGTCAATAACGGCATTCGTTAGTACAACAGCATACGCTGATCAGGGCGATGGCTATGAAAACAATGGACAACCAAGCTGAAATGTACGTTAAATTACTCTTACCTGTGGCCGATGAGACTCCAAAAAGAATATTCCAATTATTTGATTGCCATCTGCTAGATCGTATGTCCATTTGGCCCACGCCATAACCCCCAACAGCATAATGAATCTGGCGTCCCGAAGGCGATTCAATGCGATCGGGTGAATATCTTGATCCACGTTACAAGAAAACTCTGCCCGGATGACTTTCAATGACGCTCAGCCACATACAAGGAAGTGCGACATCGGCCGCATACCACCAGGTGGACCGCTGCGATCTCAGACACATTGCCACACAGTACCACAGCATACCTGGATGATTTATGAATGGAAATAGCGAATAAAAGAAATAACGATCCAATAATGTATATATACATGGTTGGCGTTATTCGATTGGTGGACAAACACGTATAAAATCGTTGTTGGCAGGGAAAGAGTTAAGGAATCTTTTTTGAGTGAGAAAGTTGTATTTAATGTTTAGTTAAGAGAATAGAACCCGCATTATCATATACTCTAGAATAAACGTTTCATTGGCCGTGTTTCCAGCTACTACTCCTCATGGACCTGATGAAACATTATAAATTAAAAGTTTATTCTGGAGCATATGAGTGTGCGGATTATTACCTAATCCAGCACCCAAAGGAGTGATGTGCTTTGGGGGGAATATTTAGCATTACCACCGATACGATCCAGGCATCTAAGTCAGCTTTTTAAGATGCCAAATTTGCGCACGATCAAATGTGCGAGTTCTGGTGTGAGATTACGCACGGCAAGTGGACCCAGGGAATTTGGCAACCACATTCATTATTATATTACTGGTGTTGCCAGTAAAACATGTTCGTTTTTCGCTTGGTGGTACAATTGGAAGGTGAGTGCAGTTGTTACGGACCCTGTCCTTATGTATGTATATAGAGGGAGTTATGTATGTTATCTGTTGTATATATAGGCATGTTTTGTTTGTTGTTGTCTTGTCTCTCTCTTGTGTCTAGTGTCTACATATCCCCATTCTCAGGTGTCTCAGTTCCAGCAGCAGAACAGCAGCAGCAACAGCTGAGGCTCGTCAGCAATCAACCTTCTCTCTCACTTCATATGTCCCATTGTGTGCAGGGTTAGCCAGAGCTCTGTGTGTTGGTGGTAACTATGTCTCTGTGTTTTTGTTGGTAGAGCTCTCTCTGTTTGTGTGGTAATAGAGCTGGTGAAGGCTCTGGTACTGTGTGCTGTTAGTTAGTTTAGGAGATATCTTTTGTGTGTGTGTGTGTGTGTGTGTGTGTGTGTGTGTGTGTGTGTGTGTGTGTGTGTGTGTGTGTGTGTGTGTGTGTGTGTGTGTGTGTGTGTGTGTGTGTGTGTGTGTGTGTGTGTGTGTGTGTGTGTGTGTGTGTGTGTGTGTGTGTGTCATCTCAAACAAGCCTAATGACACCCCTTTATAAATGTGCTTAGTTACCACCAAACCCCTGAAGACGTAAATAGTGTCGCTTTAACTGTGCGTGGCAATTAGCGCCGATCTTTGTGAATATATATATATATTTTTTGCGACAAGGCTCAAAATAATCCAGTTCAGTTTCCTGGAACACGAGATATGAGGTGTTTTGTGCGCATATGCACATTTCGTGCGGGTTGCTCGCCTGTCACCTATATTATTTCCAGGTCAAAGGTAACATGACCATAGTAGAATGATTCTCAAACCATGGGGTGGGGGGGGGGGTCCCTTCGTGGAATCGTTTTCTGACGCTGGGATCCTTACAAAGGCATGTTTTATGATGGGGTTCGGTAAAATAGACGTTACCTTTGTCAGCAGGTCCACCAAAACCCTGTCCACTCTTGCTCCAAAGTGTCTTGGGTCAGAACAGAACACTAAATAATGTTAGTTGGCCCTGGCAGCGCTGTTAGCGTTACATCCAAACAGCCTGTTTGAAAATACTAGAATTGGTGCGACCAGAAACGTCAGTGGCCAATCAGAGCGCAAAACACGAACGCGGAAGCATACATGCGTTAGGATAAGAATAGACGCGTCCGGGACGCCTGAATATTTTCCACAACAAAGTTAGTGTTTCCGCGTCTCTGATTGGCCAGGTCATGTGACATGTACACCCAATCGTGGGACCGCAAGTTTTTGGATGGTTAAGCTTAGGCGCTCTTTCGAAGTTGGTTAAGGTTAGAGTTTGTCTTAGAGCATGGCGATAGAACGCCTGCCCTGATTCCAAACTCTAACCTTAACCAA
Organism: Notolepis coatsorum; assembly: GCF_963971535.1. Lineage (NCBI taxonomy): Eukaryota > Metazoa > Chordata > Actinopteri > Aulopiformes > Paralepididae > Notolepis > Notolepis coatsorum. The sequence goes on along the minus strand of NC_140172.1, from coordinate 127,687,832 downwards.
CTGCGAAAGAGTCGCCTAAGCTTAACCAGTGATAAACTAGGCGTTAGGTAGTTTGCAGGTTGTTCGACCCGGAAATAGGCGCAGAACTTGCCGTCCCACGATTGGCGCACATGTCACATGACCTGGCCAATCAGAGCACAAAACTTGAACGCGGAAACACAAGTTTGTTGTGGAAAGTATAGACGCGTCCGGGACATCCAGTGAAATTGCTTCGTGTGACAGTGTCCTTTTGAAGCAGAGGGAGGTGCAGAGGGGGGTGCTACAAAGCATGCCATCTAACAACAAACTTTATATAGACTGCCAGCCAGCTTTTGCGCGATGGAGAAATACAATTTCAATTGTGACGAGAGCAGATCATCTCCCGATTCAGATACAATTTAACACAATGGTGAAGTCAAGTGCTTTGAGCAGGATAAACTTATAACTTATATTATATATATATATGTGTTACAGTATATACAAATACCGGTTTACTTTTGTGCAGTAACTGAAGCTGCCACACCCCCCCCCCCCCCCTTCCAACGTGCCTGATTGTTATGCATCGCAACCCATTTTAGGTTGCAACCCTAAGTTTGGGAAACGCTGAATAGTAGATCCAAGTCTAAAAAAAAGTACTCTTATTTTCTATCTTTTTTGGAGGATTCGTTCAAAGGCTATTCATACTTCCATTTGTCTATCTATGGCGGACTCATTCAGAAAAAGTAATTTGGTTGTGGGAGGGATCTGGGGTCACGTGGAGTGTGTTATACGAAATAACAACGGCTAACTTGACTGTTTCAGCCAATCAGAATCAAGATATTTGCATGCCATTGTATAATCTATTTTACTAACCATTTTATTGCACTATTTTACTCTCTATTCTATTTTAGTATTTTTATTAGTCTATTTTAAAACTGAATCAAACCATAAACAAAGAGGCCTACTGGGATGTTAGATCCTAATGTGAAAAACTGTGATTTGCCTTACCTTGTCCACTTTGCTGCTATCTTTTTTATGCTTGTTTTACATGTCTGTTTTATATGTCTGCACTTTATGCATTGCTATGTCTGTCTTTTTACTGCTGTAAAGCACTTTGAGCTGCAATTTTGTATGAAAGGTGCATAAAGTTATTATAATTTCTCATGGTCCAGTGTTAAAATAAGTGAACAAAAACCACACTTTATGAATTTTTTATAATTTTTACATCTAATCGCAATACTTAAAGGTAGAATCTGTAATGTCATCAAACCGTGACCTCTAGGCAGAAGATGACAACATGGTATTGCGCTTTGTTTACAGTCTTTGGTTTTGTCTGATGTGTGGGCACTGGCAGTGGTGCGTTGGTGATTTCATACCTGGTTGCACTGTGTTTTAATGACGGCACGTGCACGCGCGCTCCTGCGCATAAATGTTCCCTCGCGTGCGCACAGACTAAAGACAATGCCTAATTGCCTCTAGGAATGGAATGTAACACATTTCATTCACAAGTTTTGTGTGAATGTATCTGAGGACGTATTTGAACACACCTGACGACCTGAGCTATTGTTGTGCAAAGTAGCCAGGTGGGTACTTGGCGAGTTGGCGCATCAGTCAAGTGCAGCACATTCCTGAGTGCACGCGCGTGCACATCCGTGCATGTGCGTGCTTCTGCTCACAGAGCCGGTTGCTCGGTGTGCAACCCCGTCCCATGACCAACGCACCACTGTGTGTGGGTTGGAGTTCAGTGGGTATAGGCAAGGGGTTGCTACTGTTCGCCGCACCTAAGGCTCTACCAAGAGAAGTCTGGAGAATTTCACAGTATAATAAGATCTTTAATTCCAACCCACATGTCAGACCAACACAAAAAAAGAAACAAAGTGAAATACCAAGCAGGGCTCTTTTGCCTAGATGCCACTTTTTGACGGCATTACAGATTATACATTCAAAGAATCGCAATACATATCGAATCGGCAACCAAGTATAGAATTGAAACAGGAGGTCCCTGCCAATTCCCATCCTTACTGGTTATATGCAATGTCAGGTGACTCATCTGCTATATTACCCAGGAAGTATATGGAAGCATGTGTGCATATGCCTGCGTGTGCATTTTGAATATGATGGCCATCTTTGTAGGCCATAACGTTAGGTTATGACTATAACCAAGTTCTGTTAGTAGTGGTGACGCTCGGCGTCACTCATGCACTGTCCTCGCACGTGCACGCGCACTGAATAAAAGACCACAATGTACCTTTATATCCCAATATTTGTCTGACCACACCCCTATCAGCTTACCCATATAAGCAGGGGTGGGGCCACCCCCTCGCCTCCTTCCCAAGCTTTCACCACAAGGCGAGATCAAGGGCTGCAGCGGCGTCGGACGCCGAGCGTCACCACTACTAACAGAACTTGGTTATAGTCATAACCTAACGTTCTGTATCGTAGTGGCTCTCGCTCGGCGTCACTCATGCACAAGGGAGGCCGAGCGAGAGCCATCGGCCGACAAATACACCCCGCTGAAGGCCCCCCACAACCATCAGATCAGGGAGGACCGAGCCCCCCCGACCCCCCCTAATGGAGGGCACCCCCCCTATTGGAGGTTCCCGGGAGGGCGACGGACCCGACCGTGCGAAGAGGCACTCAAGCAACTCAACGCACAGGGTGAGCAGACCGTGGCCTGACCCCACGACTACACACACACACAACCCGCATGCCACCCGGGAACGAACGGAGGGAACAACCTCGTTACTGCCCCCAGAAGCACGGGGTCAAGGGCAAACCCAACCCCGTGGCAAGGCCGTAGCAGCGGAGCACGAAGGAAGACCCAGACCCACTGAAGGGACTGGATCCCCTGGAAAACGGGGGCCCGGAGAGGGCAATGACGCCAGGCATCAAGACCCCACCAGGCGGTCACTTAGTGACACCGCCCCCCACATCGCCAGTGTATTCGGATAAGGCCCCTCCAAGAGCGGGCCCTTTCCCCCCAATAGCACACCACCTGGAACACTGACCCTGCAGAACAGGCAGTCAGCATGGCCGTAAGCACACAAAAAAGGTTAACCAACGGAAGCAGGCAGCGCACCGGGGAAAACCAGGCAACAGGCTGTAACCTGAGCCTGCAGCACTGCGGACGAGACAGGCGCCAAAGGAGTCAGCTGAGAACAGCCCCCCCGGCGGAAGGGGCGTATGCTGGCGTTGTTGCATGACCAAGCCTCCATTTAAAAAAAACCCACCCAGAGCGGTTGAGGCAGAGAAGACTGACATGATTGGCAGATGTCATGAACGTGCAGGGGCACCCTCAACCGGGTAACCCGGGAGTTGACACTGCTCCAACACACCAGGGAATCAACCACCTTGTCATTACCCAATGCGGTGGTTGTTCCTATAACCCCTCAAGAAAAAACGCCAAAACACACCTACGGGTATACACCGGCTATACCGCAGTACAAGTGTTTCAGTTTTCAAAAAAGGGTTATCCCAGGCCTACGGGTCGACGAAACATTACTTCGGACCGGGCCCGGCGATACGAGAAGCACAGGGTCACCAGAGGAGGTCAAAGACCACCCCAACAGGCCCCTCTTCGCCATGCGTGAGAGAGGAGCGAAAAGAATGGAGAACCAGCCGCAAGCACACCGTACTTGGTATTCCCAGGCGATCTCCCAACCAAGTACTAGCCAGGACCAACCTGCGTAGCGGCCGAGATCTGACGAGATCGAGCGTGTACAGGTTGGCATGGCCGTAAGCCATTACGACAGTGCAGAGTACAAAATGTACCCAACCAGGGTCTCCATAGCGCTTAACCCTGTGACACCCGGACCGACCTGGCATTATTCCCCCTGAGAAAAGCCCAAGTCCCTCAGGGTACCAGAACAGCAGATCTGCATCCCCGGCGGACAACGGGTTTAACTGATCTGGACCAGCGTGACCAGAACCAGTCCCGTGCCCTAACCACGCCGACATGCCTACTCCAGGAGAAGGGGCAGATAAGCGTGTTGATCTTAAACATGAAAAGAAGGCGCCACCCAGACGTTCGGTGCGAACCGCGCCCGGTGGCCCACCCCCAGGGCGTGAGACCCCTCTACATATGTTTAGATCCATTCCGTCATCATCCCCCAGATATGAACGAGAATCCGTCGACAACCAAAACAGGTCGTCGGAAGAGGAAAAACCTCCATCCCAGTTGCTTTATAAAAACGCTGTTTTAACCTCAAGCAACCAAGGCGTGCCAGTCATTCGCCTGATCTTCAACAGAACACCCCGAGCTAGCACTATGCGTGCGTCGGGACACAACCACATCAATGAACAGGCTATTTAGACCTGTCATTGAATCCCCAAGGCGCCCAGGGGAACGACAAGAGGGGTGCGATGCTTCCTAACTCCAACCCTTTTTAATAGAAAAGAAGGAAGCACCAACAGCATGTATCCCAGTCTAATTGTTTACATTTTTACATTCCACCACCCTCCCATAGAGAGGAGATGGAAATCCCCAGAGAGACTTCCCACGCGAGCTGTACAGATTGAAAAGAATATATTGCACCTTGAGCCATGTAAAAGTTTGGTTTTAGGGCTCTGCGGGGAGGAGGCACTGAACCCATACACACTCAATAATTGAATTGAATCGAATACACACACAATAGAGTAGGACTCCTTCTTGAGGTTCCACTCACCTTGACAATCTGAGGAGGAGGCTCTGTACTCTGAAGAGGCTCCCTCACATGGAAGGAGAGTCCTAACTCACAGAGAGCCCGAATAGGAGCTTCGTGAGGAGGAGCCCTGACCACCCCCCGAAACAGATCCATCATATGGACCCGAACAGCACACGGAAGTCCTACCAACAGAGACGCGCACAGTGACGTACTCTATGGCGGGGGAATTTCTGCGGTGCACACGCCCAATATTCCAGGGCGTGGGACCAGGAAACTCCCCCCCCCCCCCTCTTACCCTGTAACGTGCCGAACAGCAACGTGACA